>NC_072781.1:7792779-8092779 GCF_022539595.1 Amphiprion ocellaris
CAGGTGTTCTTTGTGTGAAAACTCAGAGATTTCAGGTATCAGAAGGTGGTTTTCAACTTTCTTTGGTAACTTTCTGCTTCAACTTTAAATTAAATTTCCTTCACTAACCCAGCCCTCTGGACTTCCAGGAAGCTGTGTTCCTATTGGCTGTCCAGGTGGCTGCTTGGTGTTATCAGGAACACCTGAGCAGCTCAGTGTCTTCCTGCTTTATTTAGCTGCAGACAAACATTTCCTCTGCTTCTCTTCACCAGTGAACCGGGTTTGGCTCCATTGCTTTAGTTTGTTCTTTAGGCGTTGGCTTGCAGCTTCCAGCAGTAAAATCATCTTTAATGTGTTTCTAGGTGTGTTTTAGGGCTTTGTACTGGATAGTTGTCTTGGTAAATGAGGTTCTTTAGCCACAGTTAGCACATGGTCGTAATGTGTGCAGTGATTAGTGGATTTGGTGCAGCTGTGTCTTTATCTTGGCTGTAGTGAGTCTTCAGAGGTTTTTGGTCAGACACATTCTGAATTCTTGTTTGTGAACCAACGTTGGTTGTCCAGAAGGTAAGAGTTCCTGTCCTGATTCTCTGTTCTCAGAGGTTCTCTGGTAGGCTGCAGGAGACTTTAGCATTTGGGTTGTACTAGTTTGGTTTTTGTATGGTTTCATTTGGACGACTATCTTGAGGCCCCTCCATGTGGTTTAGTGAGGTTTTCTGTAACAGTTCTACAAAGCAACCTGCAGCAGAAGAGACTTTGAGAGTTTTTAGGAAGTTCTGGAGACCAGACTGTAGAGCAGCAGAAACATTTATCAGCAGTTTGAGCAGGAGAAGGTGAGCTTCAGAGTAGAAATGAGACGGAAACCTTCTTGACCCGTGTGGTGAGGTCCTGTACCAAGACTTTGAGCAGGTTGTGAAGAGTCTGTAGTTCTTTGGTCTGAAAGCACGAGAAGAGTCGACTCATTAAAGGAGAAAACAGGAGATATTGTTGGTTCTTCTGTCGCTCTGCAGTTTCCTTAGACTGAATATCAAGTTTATATTTTAAATGATTTCCCATGTGAGCCCAAGAAGACTTCAATAAACTCCCTCCATCCCCTGGACACAACATATTTTATTGCGGTTAATTCTTTTTTTTGTTTGTTTTTGAGTTTTAATCATAGTTTTAGCATAGTTTTTTCTCTTTGCTTGTTTAGTTTTGTAATCTGTGTGAAAGGTGCTAAACAAATAAAGCTGAATTGATAAACTGAATAATTGACTAACTTGTGATTGTGACAACAGAAATATTTTCTTTGTGATTTAAGGGTTTGTTTCATTTTTAAGGTTGGGGTTAAAATCTTGACAGAAAAAAAACATTAAAGAAATAAACTACAGTAAAAAAGCAATTAAATCAAATGAAAAAAACATTTAATATAATAAGACTTTTAAAAAGAAAATTATACATTAAATACAATTATATTAGACAAAATATTTAATTAGATAATTAAACGGAAGATACAAAGCATGTAATTATGAAATTAAACAAAAATTTTAAACAAAAATATTAAACATTAAAGATGAAATATTTTAGATAATTAAACATTTAAAAAATACAATTAAACAAGAATATTACACATTTAGAAATATACAAAATATTTAGATTATTAAACCTTTAAAAGTCAAAACACTTAATTAAAAAATTAAATGTTTAATTACAAAATTAAATCTTAAAGATAATAAAACTAAATAGGAATTAAACAGAAAATACAATGAAGCATTAAAAAAGAAAATTAAACATTAAAAGGTGGTAAAACATTTAAAAAGAAAAACCTTAACAAAGATTTAATCGAAAAATTAAACATTAGGAAAGAAAAGGAAATTTTTCAAACAAGCCAATAAAACATTTGAAAAAACAACAATTAAACATTAAAAAGACAAAACATTTCGAAATCAGATCAGACATTAGAACAGAATAAAAGGTGAGAAAAGAGCAAAACTAAACATTTAAGAAGAATCAAACTAAGGATAAAACCTTTGAAAAGACACCAGTTAAACTTTAGAAGATCAAATTAAACAGAAGAAACAATAAAATGATCAAAAGAGGAAAAACAGATAAAGGCCTTAAAGTGTTTTCTAGTCTGAAATGAAAACATCAAGTTGTTTCTTCAAACATTTCCTCTTTCTATGTTCTTGGTTTGATTGTAGACAGATTTACTAAGAACTCATTTCAGAAAACTGCTTTCCAGATAAAGTCTACTAGTAGTTGAAGGCATCGATCAAACTAATGTTACCTTCTGATCTCCACAAACTTTACTGTTCAGTGAAAAGAATCAAAGTTTGTTGAGGATTTCTAAAAAACCCACAGGTGAAAGTCTGAGAAGAACTCAGATGGATGGTCTAAATGTGAAATCAAGACTCATGGTCACAAGTTTTAAGGCTTCTGTTAACCAGAAAGTTCAAAGTAACAGAGAAGTACTGAGAAACTTTTAAAACTTCAGTCCTCAGACTGTCTGAAGGTTCAAACTAACAGAGAACTGCTCAAGAACTTTTAGGATTCCAGTCCTCAGACTGTCGAAAGGTTCAAACTAACAGAGAACTACTCAAGAACTTTCAAGATTTCACTCCTCAGAGTGTCTAAAGGTTCAAACTAACATAGAACTACTCAAGAACTTTCAAGATTTCAGTCCTCAGACTGTCGAAAAACTCAAACTAACAGAGAACTACTCAGGAACTTAGAAGATATCAGTCCTTGGACTGTCTGAAAGTTCAATCTAACAGAGAACTACTGTGGGACTTAGAAAATTTCAGCCTTCAGACTGTGTGAAAGCTCAGGTCCTGAGGACTCGGGAGGTGTGGAGGCTTGGAAAGTCTTGGAACTGAGGGTTCCACCCTCCAGCACAAAGGCTGAAGTCCAACCTCCTGAGAAAAACGGTCGAGATGAGACCCGAGTTAAAAAAAAAACTCGAAAATGACAAAAAATAGATGATAAATGCGCAAAAAAAAGAAGATTTAGTATCTGAGCGAATAGCTCAGGGGAAAAGAAGAGTGACTACCAACTGGAAGGTCGCTGGTTCAAGACCCACCACCGGCCTTTTTCTTTCTTTGTCTTTGTCAGAATTTTGAGAAAACTTAAGAAGTGTCTGGTCTTGAACCAGCGACCTGCAGCTCCATAGGCAAATCCTTAACTCACTGAGCTACAGATCAGATAAAAAGAAATGATTTCGTCGTCCCTTTGTCATCGTAGTTTCCAAGTGACCACACAGGCGGAGCCAAGGCGGAGTCTGGGTGGAGTCAGGGCGGAGAGTAGGTGGGGAGGTGGGTGGCGGCCTCCCCCCTCTACTCCCCCACCACCCACCACACCTTCCCCCGCCCGACGAGTTCTTCAAGTCTCGAGGAGTTCCTCGAGTCTCGACAGGTTTTCCCGAGTTTCTTGAGTTTCCACGAGGTCGGAGGCAGAACAAGTTGTCATGAAGAGGTGCTGAAGTCGGCCAGGATGGAGTGACTTTTTACAGCGACTAGAAGGAAGACAACTAGAAGAGCAGGTCTTTAACCACCATCCATAAAATCCATGGAGTCGACTCCAGAGAAATGAAGGGAGGTTAACTTTTATCAACCTCCATCCACATGTTCAACTTGATATCTTTACTTGGAGATTTTTAGCACCACAAACCTTTAGTATCACACTTTATTATCATTTATTAGGACTTTCATGGAATACACCAGCAGATTTAGTTTTTGTTGAGAAACTTTATTCTTGTCGTCGTGGGACTGCAGTATTTAAAACTGTTCCTTCTATTTGACCTCATGTTTATTAGTTTTAGTGGAGAAAGTTTGAATTGTCAAATAGTCTCTTAAAAACTAAATAATAAATTGGATTAGTCAAGAGGTTCAAATTTCTTACTTTGTCATATTTTAAATATGACAAAAAAATATAAAAATAAAGCATCTTGAGACAATTTGACCTGTAATTGGCGTTATATAAATAAAATTGAATTAAAATTGTATGTATCTTGTAATGTTGGAGTAATTCAGCCATATATGTTGGAAAACACATTTTCTTTGTCCATTAATCTGTCGTTTTCTCCAGTAATTCATTTCTTGTTTTGGATTATAAAATGTCAAGCCCAAATATATTCAGCTTACAGTCATAAAAACTAAAAAGATTTACATTCATGATGCAGGAATCAGGCAGTTTTTCACTTTTTATCTTAGTTTAGTCAGAAAGATAGTTGATAATGTGTGAATTGTTGCAGCTTGTGAGCCGTAGAAGGGTTTAATCTTTGGGGCCGAGTGTCAAAAAACATTTAGAAACCAACATCAACAAAGGGAAATCCAACTTTTGCATGACAATGTCTAATTAAAGGACATTTATTTCCAATGTAAATGTGTGATATTCATCCTCTGGAGCTTTCTCTTCACATCGTCTTCCACCTGGACTGGTTTGGTCGGGAGCATGTGCAACAAACATTTGAAAGACTGCACTTTAACATCAATGAATGACACTGAAGTTTAATCTCTACATAAATGAGACTGAGTCTGGATGTGCTGCTCTGTCATTAACTCCTAAGTTAAGGGAAAGTTCAAACAAAAGAGGACAGTTCAGATAAGAGTTGAGAATGAGCTTATTTTGAACAAACATCTCAGACTTTCTGAGCTTCAGCACCTCTAGCAAGATAATTTAACAACAAGCAACTCAAGAGATCCAGAAGTTGGCAAGAGCTAGCTTTAGCTGAGCCAAAGAACATGTGGGATGCTAACCTAGCAAACATTTCAGACTTTTCTCTGTGAATTCTGAGAAATAATTTCCTATTTAATGACAGAGCTACACATCTTAACTCATTCTCATTAAAACAGACTCTAATTCAGTGTCATCCATCCATATTAAAGTGCAGTTACCCAAAATGTTTGTTGCATGAGCTCCAACAAAACCTGTCCAGGTAGAAGGCCACTTTGACAAACAGGAAGTGGACGATTCCAAGCAGATTTATAGAAGGGGGAACCGGACTGTACTAAGTGTGGTCGAGTATAAAGGGGTGTTTTGTGGGTTTTTAAGGCTGATAATGATTATTAGTGAGACATTGGGAGTAGATATTCATTTGCAGTAAATGAAAGTATTTAAAATCTTGAGTTAAACTTAGAAGAACACAAACTCTAACAGAAAACTTTGTTGATACGTTTTTGTTTTGTTTACAGATGTTAAGTTAAAGGAGTTTTATTCGTTACGTATAACCAATCAAATCACTCCAGAAGACAGAGCGACCACAGGTAGATAAAGGTTCAGAGCCAAAGTAGCACCATTTTTAAATGTATTTATTACCGTAAATCAGTAAAAAGTAAAATACTGGTAATCAGTAAATCAGTCAGCCCACAATTACTACAATTCTACAATGTATGTCTCTTTCCTTTGACTTGTTATTTGTACAATATACAATGTATATTATGGCATTTTTTCATACCAAAGGCTATACTATGATGTTTTCTGAGAGACATACGATGCTACTCTGGTTGTTCTGGCTCTGGGCTGCTGCACTCCTCCTCTGTTGTTTTCTGGATTGTACTCAGCTGCATGCCTTCGTCCACCAGGCCTCCGTTGACTCGTCCCGCCTGCCGTCTCTGGTGCTGAAGCTGGACTGGAACAGACCAAAGTACAGTCCAATCACGATGCCAGCTGCCTCTCAAAAGGCTCCTTCATCTGGCAGGTGGCAGCACTTCTTCTGAGGGGAAGCTGAGCTGGCCCGGCACAACTTTGGAGATGTGTTCCAGTGGTTGGTGGATGTGTGGGGAGATAGAGAGGGACCTTTGAATTGTTCAGAAAGGAAAACAGGGAACCCATTGGTAGTTTTAGTTTAGGCTGCTACTGCGGTGTGTTTTTGGGCTTGAAGAGGTGAACAAGAAGAGGTTTTTTTTTTCGTACTGATTATCTTTGACTTTGTTCCTGGTTGGAATGCCCATCAATGTCAACATGAAGTTCACTTTTAGTTCTGTTGATTTATTTTTATTTTACTAACACCCATTTGTTTTTAACCCCCTCACATGTTGTGTTGTTGTAAACTTAATCTTTCAAATAAATTCTCATCTAACCCTCTGGAAACCAGCGTTTGGACTGTTTTGGTGTTGCTCCTCACCTACTGACAGCTGTGGACTAAAGGCTATACTGTGACGTTTTTAGAGCGACAAGCTATACTATGATGTTTGTTGGGCGACACGCTATACTATAGGCTTTTTTAATTGACATATTACTGTGACTTTTATGTTATAGTTTTTTTTTTTTTAGCAACATATAAGAATTCGAACAGTTTTAAAAGTTACTATACTTTTACTTGTGCAATGAAATTATTATTCTATGGCATTTTTTAGATGACATATTATACTCTGATGTTTTCTTGAATTACATACTATTTTGACAATATACTGCACTATGACATTTTTTGAACCACATATCATACATGACAATTTTAGGCAACATCCTATCATTTTACGCTTTTTGAACCACATAATAATCTATGTTTTGTTTTTTTTCTTGCCAACATGCTGTACTATGAACTACAGGCCATACTGTGTTATTCTTGAGTAAAGCATACTATACTTTGACATTTTCTGAACTACATCCTATACTATGGCGTTATACACAGAGTGCTTTGGTTACATGTTGATTTATAATCTAGATTTTTTCCTTGTTTTGTTTTTTGACGGGATTACCACAGACCTGACTGTGAACACCGTCGACACCCACCTCAGGGAGACGCTGCCTAAGATCTCAAGGCTGCTTGGTTGTTGGTCTTTCTGGCACGTACTCTTCCAAGATGAGCCGGGAAGTTTAACACTGATAGAATGACACCAGGTCTAAGCCGACAAACTTCCAATTCCTCCTCAACCCATAGTCTCTGGGAAACCTACATGGACTAAGAAAAGTAGACAGAGAAGTAATTAAGTCTGTACACAACATATTAAAAAGAAATCATGCTAATAAATTAAGTACAAAGAACCGAATTCGCCAATATACTGGAGACCAGAGCTATTTAATTTGATAAGTATAACCTCGTTTAGTAACATTTCAATTATTTGAGAGCAGTCCTAAAGAACTGCCTGTAATCCCAATCATAAAATGGGTTTGGAGGAAGAACATAGATGGTAATCTGGATATACATGAGTTAGGCTTTATAACTACTATTGGTAGTATTGGTGGTAGTAATAGTAATGTGACTACTACTAGTAGTAGTGGTGGTACACACTACTGCTGCTGATACTGGCACTGCTACTACAACTTGTAATATTATTACAAATGCTGATACTACTTCTACGACTCTAACAGCTGTTTATACTACTACTGCTGCTTGTACTTTTAGTATTACTGCTACTGCTTGTACAACTATACAACAGCTACTATTAATCGTCTGGTATTTGGTTGTCAAGCTGCTAGCTCGCCTTAGCGTTTTGCTAGTGGCTAACTAGTTAGCTCTCATAGACTGGAAGCTCTCAACAAGATTTCATAATGAAAAAAGAGCCAAAAACTATTCTTACCTATGAAAAGTCATTCCAAGTTTCCTTGTCTCAATCGTACGACGTAGTGTGTAATTGTATGTAGCGCAGTAAGCCGGCATACTTGTTGTTTCCGTTTTCACGCCGTCTACATCAACGGAATGCACTGAAACTTTGCCCCCACTAGCTTAGCCTCGCTGTAGCACGCAGCTCAAAGGGGCGTGTCCTATCTACTCATTCATATCTATGACAACAACGGTGGCTACACATAAGGACGCCTGACGTTGATTAGCTGCGTAAATACCATTATATACAGTCTATGGTAAATACGTATGTGAATCGCATCATTGGCTGCAGCAGCCAGTCACCGGTCACTCACTGACTCACATTGAAAAATAGCACAGAATGAATTGTTACGTGTTTATTTACAATTGAGGTTGGATTTTTTTTTGTGCGCAGCGCAGATTTTCTGTGCGCGGAGACCGTGTCAGCAGTGCGCAATTGCGCACGCGCAGTTTAGAGGGAACAGTTGCAGCAGATACATCTCAGGGGGTTTCAGATGATTCATGCAAGAAGAAAGAAGAACAAATCTGTGTTCTGTTTGTGAGATGGTGAGCTAATCAGTTAAACAGTTATTGAAATGAAAATATGTGAAAAGTTTAGAGGGAAAAAATCATTTGATGCAGCTGTTATCTCCTATTTATAATGCGACCTTGACTACACAGTGCTTTTCATAGGACACCATTAGTTAGAAAGATTAGAAACTGGCGCCTTTACCATATCCATTGTGTGATAATCTTAAGGGTGTCAAAAGCTGTCAGATATAATGAAGTAGAGTAGAAAGTACGACTGAGTGTCTGTGGAGTGGAGGTAGAAAGTTGCATGAAATGGAAGTAAATTAAAATAAATTAGAAGTACATGATAATAAGTAAAGCTTCACATCATTCCATAGTAACAGGTGAAGGCATTACTAAAAGATATGATGGAGGAATAAATAAATGAATAAGGAGCACAACCAGAAGTGGCACACCTAGCCAACAATGAATTAAAGTTACAATGATAACAGTCTTACACAGATGACATGCTTAGCCATAAATGAAATCTAAATAGGCTCTAAATCTATTTTACGAGTCCAAAAAATGTCCCACGAACACATCCCATCATCTAAACTGCCATTTAATCTGCACTCATGAGATGTTATCTTTAATACTGCATCCACACAGTCCGTCAAATCTTGAACTGGAGCGGTTTTCCTCAGCCTCAAGTTAATTCAAGAGGATGTAGTAAAACCAACCACATTAACTGAAAACACACATTTTGATGGACTGTGAAGGTCAGTAAGCATGAGTCAGGAGTTAAGCTGATGCATCCACAATGAGCTTCCGGAATATTATCACTTTAATTCAATTGGGCAAAGGCTGCAATCAACATTTGACTTTTTTTCCAATAGTTTTTCCGCTTACTTGTTTAATTGTAGCAGTGCAAACACCAAATATATTCACTTTATAGTCAAATATGATGAACAAAACATCACATTTGAAAAGCTGGAAGCAGTGAATGGCATTTTTGCTTGAATTTAAAAGTTGCTAATTACATTTCTGTCTATCCATTTGTTAATTAATCAACTCATTATTGTAACTCTAATATTTGCCACGAATGCTCAGCCTATTTCTTCTCTCTGCCATAGCAGTTTCACATTTGTCATGTCTAAAGATTCTCCATTTTTTTCATTATAACAAACAGCATAATTGTCTAATAATGATAGTTTCACAATTAATTCAGGGCAGTTTTTGCAAAGCCCTAAATAACATATCTCCCATAGATATTTACAACCTTTTACTGGATATTTTAGAATCAGATCCTCAAATATGTGTCTCCTGAGTGTACCTGAGGCTTAAAACTGCATCAGGTGTAGGTGCATTTTGTTACTATGGTGCTGTTCACTGCAACAAACGGCCTCATGACCCGAGATCTGCCATAACTATATCTTCTTGTAAAAGCAGTTTTAAAACATATCTTTCCTGTCAGGGTTTTGGTAGTGCGTATATGTTAATGTGTAACTGGTGTAATCCATGGATTACAACACAGGAATTACGCAGGAACAGAATGGGGGATTTAAAAATTAGCATCTCTCTATGTGTCTGTGTTTTCTACCTCATCTGTTTAATGATTTTTTAGGTTTTAGCATCAAGCGTTTTGAGTGTACTTGTGTATGAAATGTTCTGTATAAATAAAATCGACTCGACTTGGCGTATTCTGTGCATGAATCAGGTCTGTATCAAACCTTCATTTTCACAATCTGACTTGAGCAAACTAATCTCCTTTGTGTTTCGCAGCCTTACTGTTCGCTGCATCTACACCTCCATGTATCGGAGAATCCTTACACCTCGGGAAACATTGTCAGCAAAGATTCAGCTCCAGGAATTATAATAGCGTCAGGTGAGAAGATTATTCAATTCGCACTTTAATTTGCACATCCATACTGTTGTTTACTCCCCGTCTCGATGCTGCTCTTTGATCATATCCCTCAGCACTTGTAGTCATATCTGTTTTTCTTCCCTGTTCCCAGCACTGGCTTTCTCTGCTGACAACAATTCACACAATTAAATGAAATCTGTCTTTTTTTCACATTAGTTCCATTTTAATTCAGCGGATAGAATAATAAACACACTTTTCATCTTGTCTGGATAAAGCACCTATACTGATTTGACGTTTAAGTGCTTGAAATGATGAAGCTTTTGTTTTGTATTCAGGTGTGGTTGGACCTGAGCTCACCAATACTAATGTCAGCGTCTTCATCACATCGGATGCTGGCAACACCTGGAGAGAGGTACAGTGTGATAACTGAAAGACCCGGACTGTGGGTACATTTTGTAATACTGTCGCCTGCACAATGCCTGCCTCTCTGTCCTGGTACTTTCTGGATGCACTTTTCTGAGCATCGCTGTGCTTTTTCATTTTTTAAAAAAATGTTTTATATGCTCAACAAAACCAAGCACTTGTGTGATGAATGCCGCCTTTCCCTTGAACTTTTACTCAATTTCATTCAAAACAAAATTGAAAAAATATACGACTTTACTCAGGCATTATGTGAATAAAGAACAAGAGAACAAAACTAGGAATCGGAGCACTCAGTGCCAACTTTCATTTCTTTTCGCTTTTCACTTGTCGGTGCTGCAGTCACAGAGAAATGAAGAAGAGAGTTTGACAGACAGCCTTGTGCATCTCTGATCTTTAAAACAAATAAACCGAAAGGAGCAAAGAGATTGTTGCCATTGGGTTAAAACTCCAAAAAAGCAACAAACAGAGCAACACTTTTGTGATATATACACAGCTGTGTAAAGAGCAGTTGTGGTTTCTGTTTGTTTTATTGCGAGCATGCATGTTCCTTATGTTGGCATCGGTGTACACTTTGTGTCAAATTTTTTTTGCTCGCTGTGATAAAGTGAAGCCGGTTGTGTCTGCAGGTCTTTCAGGAAGAGTACAGTGTGTTTTTCCTGAATCAAGGAGGATCTCTGGTGGCCATCCGACACACACCTCTGCCAATTAGACACATTTGGTAAGGCTCTCCAAGGATGTACCACATCTTTTTAGAGACTGTATTCAATCTTCAAAACAAGCAGAGAAATTGCTTTCCTGCTGAGACTTTTTCTCACTGAATCCAGCTCTATTTGTGGCTGGTCTGTCTGTGATCCAACCATTGTTCTCTCCCTCAGGCTGAGTTTTGATGAGGGCAGAAACTGGGACAAATATAGCTTCACCTCCTCTCCTCTCTATGTTGATGGGGTGCTGGGGGAGCCTGGAGAGGACACCCTCATAATGACGTAAGATGTGAAGGAACCATAAAGACATGATATGTTTCCAGTTTGTTAATTACCGCACTGTAATTATACAGTATATTACCCTGTTGGAGGCTAGGAAGAGTCCATAAATATTCTGGGTTTTATTTAGTGTGGGTTTGAAACGGGTTCATAGGCAGGAGATGTAGAGGAAGAGTTTCTCTCTCACAGCGGAATAAAATCAGTGCAGTTTGTAAGGTTTTCAAGCAGCGACTTTCATGACTCTACCCCGTATACCGTATAGCAAATATTTCTTACCAAGTTTTCCTGTTTCATTTGTGCAGAATATTTGGTCATTTTAGTCATCGATCTGAGTGGCAGCTTGTCAAGATCGACTTCCGGTCCATTTTCCGACGACGGTGTACACCTGAGGATTATCTCACATGGCAGCTACACAATGAGGTAAGGGGATCTTTCTGACACTTGACTGCCGAGATTCTTGTCGTTGATTAAACATGAATGAACCACTCTGATTGAGGCGCACAATAAAAGCAAGATTGTAAAAAAGCGGGATGTTTATGATGCATTATTCATCACAGGGTGAAGTGTGCATCATGGGAATGAAGAGAATCTTCCAAAATCTGAAAGCAAACGTTCGATGTGTCAAGGCCAGAGATCAGTATATTTCCCAGATCTCAGACTCCTGCCCTTGCACAGAGGCAGATTTTGAGTGGTGAGTTCCCCTCTCTACTGCTATACTCTTTTTCACTTCATTAAATCCAATGCACAACACTTTATCAATCTCCAGAGGCAGAGTGTGTGAAGGGAACCCAAGGAACAAGAAGAAGATAAACTAAAGAGTTAGGTTTGATAATTCACAACTATTTATTCCTGTTGCAAACGTCCCATTAGGTATGTGAGCTTTGAGTAATTTTTATTAAGAACAAATGATTTACTAGTTGTTTAAGTACTATTGTGGTGATAAATATTCCAATAATTATGTTTTTGCTATTCATATGTATATTACAAAATTGCAAAAGTATAAAAAAATTTATTCTCGAAAACCAAAATGGTGTTCAGAGAAATTTGCAGCATTTTTTAATGAACTACAATTTTCTTGGACACAATAATAAGGAATTTATAATTTCATTATACAAAAACGCTCTGTGATTATATCATCACATCACAACTAACAGAAGATTACAGAAACTATTGAAGCCCATCCATCGCAATCAAATCTGTGATAGCAGTACACTGCATCTTTCAAGTGCACTTGAATAGATTTACATAATGGATAACACTAATGATCCCCTCTAGACTGTAATATGAGCTTCCTCTCTATGTCTAACAAGTATTTAATACTTCTACATATCTTCACACTGTCTCATATTTCTCTCTCTTATCTCACCGGTGTTGCTTGAACAAACTAGATTTTAAAAGCTTAACACGACTTTATTACTAAAAGACTAGTGACTCCTGAGATCGCTTCCCTCATCACGATGAAAGACGTGTGACTTTGCCAAGGTGTAATTATAGTTGTGTAAACACAAGCAGCACCTTTTCTGCTCCAAAAGTTTGATACATAAAACATCAAACCTCAAACACATTGTGTTCTGAGAACTTGTCTCTCTATTGCAGATCGTTTCTGTTCTTAGTAAACGTTCACTTTTTGACTCCATTTGAGCTATTTCTGTTTGATATTTCAAATAAATGGTTACTAATCATCACAACAAGCTGGTGTGTCTTTTTCTCCACTGAAAACAGCGACTACGGGTTTGAGAGGCAGACTGACGGGAGCTGCACTCCGGCTTTTTGGTTCGTTCCTTCAGCTACATCCAGAGACTGCATCACAGGAGACAGCTTCCTCAACACCACAGGGTACGCCTGATTCGTTTGTACAAACAGCAAAAGAAGCAGAGGATGCAGAAATGTCCTTGGCTATACCTTTTAAGCTAAACTTTCAGGAAAATAACCCGCTATCTCGTGAGAATATGGCCATTTGCATACTCTGCACTGTCAAGGAGAGTATGGAACAGATGAGAAACATGCATGCATATTTTGAAAAGCTGCATAACAGATTTCCAATAGGAGAAAACCATAGGCTACTACTTCAGTCATCACTGCATGCATAAAAAGACTGTGGACAAGCTAAGCTAATTAAAAAAACATACTGTATATATTCACGGATTTGTATCCAGCACAAAAATCTGAGCACAAATAGGACTGAAAATTGGTGTGAGGCTTATCTTTGATATATTTATCGCCACTAATGAACTGTCAGGAACAATAAGCCGACTGCATGCATCATACCAGCCTGAGCATCACATCCTGAAACTGACAGTGCCTGAAAACTAGTTCGAAAACAAATACCAAGTAGGAAAAAAGTAGTAGTTGAACACGGTATTTTATGACAAAAATACATTTTCAATATTTGTGGAAGGTTGGTCTAGTTAAGCCTAATTAGAGCCGTGGGATACCGTAGACAAAAAGGATGTCGTGTATCTTTAATAAATGTCTTCCTCTGTGTGCATGTGCTGTGTCTGTTTTCACACTCAAGAAAAGCTCATCTTTGTCTTTCCATTAATGAATTTTAGATATCGCAGGGCTTTGTCTAACAACTGCACCGAAGGAAGCCTGTTGAAGTACAGCCCCAGGCGGCAAAAGTGTCCCAGTCAGCCTCCCAGGGGCCTCCAGCTCTTCACTAGTGAGGGAACTCTGGTGGCAACACTGGGGAGGAATGTCACCTTCTTGGTCTTTCTGGAGGAGGTAGTCACTTGTGCCACTTTTCCAATACAAAGTCATGTGTAATATAGAGAGATTCTTGTAGGCTGCATGCTTTTCCTTGAGTGTACCATACAGCGGGAGGCTGTCAAAGATGCAGCACAGAGGATGGAGCACCAGCGTATCAAATAAATATGTGGTGACATGATTTACAGCATGACCTCGTTCTTGTAGATATTATGGAAAATGCAGCCTGTTACGTGTCAGTGAGGACGCAGACAAACAACTGAGGTTACAGTGTGAGTGACAGCATTTTGTTTTCTTTCTGAAGGGTCTTGGCTCCATGACAAGTATAACGGTGGACTTCGGTGATGGAACTGCTATATCGTACGTCAACATAAGCTCCATCGATGACGGGGTCAAGCATATCTACAGTAAAGTTGGCATCTACCAAGTTTCAGCTACAGCGAGCAACAATCTGGGCCTCGACAGGGTCATACTTTACCTCCATGTCACCTGTGAGTCAAAGAAGTGACTGCTTCTACGTACAGTCATGGAAAAATTCATTAGACCACCCTTGTTTTCTTCAATTTCTTGTTCATTTTAATGCCTGGTACAACTAAAGGTACATTTGTTTGGACAGCTGATATCTACCCATTTCCCATGGTTTTCTTGATAATAACCAAAATCACTTAAGTTCTCAACAGCTATGGTAGTGTACTACCAAGAACAGCTTTTGGGCATTCCATGTTTTCTTTTCTATCTGTTTTAGTCACATGATACATACAGGAGTTAGTACTTGATGGTATAACCGTTGTTTTTGATGACTGCAGCCATGCGTCTTGGCTGCTCTCCACCAGCTTCTGACACTGTTCTGCTGTCAGAGTAGACCATTCCTGTTGCACATATTCAAACACATTTGCTTTGTTTTTGGTCTTGTGGTTCTCCATTTTGGGTTTGATGTTTTCCCACAGGTTTTCAATTGGATTTAGGTCTGGTGATTGAGCAGGCCAAGGCATGGTTCCAATGTTCTGGTTCTCCATCCAGGCTTTAACTGACCTTTCCGTGTACCAAGCAGTGGTACCAGGCATTAGTTTAGTGCCTTAATGGTATCAGGCATTAAAATGAACAAGAAATTGAATATTTTCCATGAGTGTATGTTGTTACTGAAACACATGAAACCATGCAATGTACTTTTAAACTAAGAGTGGATTTAATGTAAAGGACTTTACACTCACTGACATTGCATGTTTCCTGCCACATATATGAAGAACATTTTTTCGAGTCATTTCAGTTTGGTTACAGTGGTGAAAGTCCCACAGTCCTCATCCTTTATCATAGCTAATCATAGATTTTCAGGTCCAACAGCCTTCAAATAACTCAAAACACTTCAACCTGTGAGCTTTAAGAAAGAGCAAATACCGCAAAACACTTGAGCAGATACACTTTTCTGCAGCTCTAAATTGGCTCATTAAAGTGAGACTCCATTCAAATAAACTCCATCCGAAGTTTCGAGTGTCACTCATCGAGCACGGCCGTGAAAGACAGCTGTTTGTTGGCTCCTCGTTGATGGAAAACAGCGCCGCTGGTCAGCTTGAATTCGACTCATTATAATGGACTCCAATGGTGTCGTTTTCGTGGCCACACAAAGCATCAAAACATCCACAGACACTTGTCAGAACCACTCCTGCAGTGCAATCAGCTTCCACACTGCGTCTATCAGTATGCTCAGTGAGTTCCAGGGCTGCTGTGCCAAAACATGGTTAAATACTTGGCTCCTGCTGGAACGCTGAGCACCATGGAGGTATTATATATAGCCACAATTTAACAAAAGGTGTGACCTTGTAGTTTGTGTGTTTCCTCTCTCAAGGTCAGCTCGAGCAGGTCCAGCTTTCGGCTCCATCAGTTGTCGTCAAGAACAAAGCAGTGAACCTCACAACGGTGCTACGGCCCAGTAACGTCGGAACAGTCACTTATTACTGGTGGTTTGATAACAAAACAGAGGTAAGAATTACTTTCTCCTCCTGCTTTGTGCTGCTTAGAACTTATGAGGTGGGAGATAGTTGCATCTCTCCTCATGTCTCTCTGCCTTTTTAGCCTGTCGTGACCCTCGATGGAGCAGTTTCCTTCACCTTCTCCAAAGAGGGAAGTCACACCGTCACGGTTCAAGCTTCAGTTGGCAACACGGTCCATCAGGACCAAGTGAGGGTGGCAGTTTATGGTATATAATATTTTTTATGTTACGCTCATATTTCTTTAGTCGGCGCACTTAAAAGCCTCTTAATATCATAATTAGGTGAAAAATGTGGAGCCGATTTAGTTTATTTCAAACTGAGAGTGAATCAGTACATGACCTGAGAACTTCACAGCCCTTTGGCAGTGAAAAGAAAAGAAAGAAGGTTCACTTACTCGACTTTTCTTGGGCTTTTATTCACATTTCATGGCCTTCATCGTCAGAGAACTTGTACTGAAATGTAGATGATTTAGTTGCTGTCGAACTGTTCTGGCCTTGTGATGACTTCATTCTCTGAGGCCATGATGATTAAATATTACTAAAAGCAGCAGAAAATTACTGCAGCATTACAATAATTCATTCAATCAAATTAATAATTGAAAGGTCAAAGCTCAACTTTAAGATCTCTTTTTATATTACTGTGAAAATGAAATCATGTTTAAACAATAGCTTGCAAAATAGCGCACACATAATAACTGAAATGTGCATTGACGTATTAATGACCTCAATATTAAGTTATGTCAGCTGTTTCTTATTGGAAAAATTATTTCATCTTCACAATTAGCATGTGTATAGACTAATACACATAGCCTGTAAGATATGGAAATAGAACACACTTAATGCCAACCCATCACAGAGCTTTGTAAGGACTAATCTACAACCAAAAACCATGCAAGCACAATCAAACATAACAGGGACTGAAATATACTGAGAATCTGTGTACGAACTCCATAAAAACTACAGACACTGCACAGATTCACACACATTAGAGCTATAAATCAAGACTTGCATAATTTCTTTTTGCCTCCGATTTATATAGTATCTAAATGCCAAAAATCTAAATTCATATGAAAATGGCAAATTTTGTGAATTCCTGAGGCTACTCTTTGAAGCTGATGAATGATTTAGCACTAAAGCCGACCTCCAGTGAGCAGCAGTTCATTTCCTTTCTGCCTGTAGTGCAGGATCAATATATTTCATCAAGGGATCTCCAACTGTCTTGTCTAGGGGTAGCTAATAAAGAAAGTCGAGACTTAAGGTATAAGTAATGATGCATGCACAGGGATCAGGAACAGAGTTAGAAGGTCACAAGGCAAAAAACATTATGCAAGAAACTGAACTTTCAGACAGAATATATCAATGTCTCTTTGTCGGTTTCAATTTAGCAATCATGCTGCTATTTCAGTCTAGCATTGTCCATATTCTCTGATGGAAATACAGAATCAACTCCATACAGATGGCCTCACGATCAGGGTAAGGGTTATTTGAAGTATCAGAAGTGGACCATTGCACAGAGATTCTATATCCTGAAGTTAGAAGATTTCTGCCTGCTTTTCAGATTATTTCCGGTCACACGTCTTGGCCTTTTCTTCTAATTTGGACGAGCTGAACCCCGGGGTGTCCGAGTGGAGAGAGGACATTGGCAGAGTTGTGAAGAGCTGCATGGTTCAGGTCAGTTCTGTAGCTGCTAGCATTATGAAGGCTGTAACAAAATCTCCTGAAGACCTCATTTAGATTCTGTCTTTTAGCAACTTTGCACCAGTGTGGAAAGAAAAAAACTCAAGTTTCTGTGGAGTGCACCACGCAACATTTCCATCCTTTGCTATGCTGCAATTGTAACGTATTCATGTGCTCTTGTTAAATGTTTCACTCCACCACTTGCTGGGTCTTTACCCTCAGCTTGCTGTGTAATTAGTTGTTAACCTCTGATGTGACAAAACACATCCCCAGAAATCACTGTTGCCAGAACAAGCTTTTCAACTGAACCTGTCAAAACATGAAAGGGGACTAAACGTACTGCCATGACAGTTTTCCAAAGCTGAATAGTAAATGGACTGCACTTTCTCTATACGTCATATTTTTAGCTTAGCGTTTCACAGACCACTTTACTTTCTCATGCCTCATTCACACACACGTGCGCACACATTCATGTCTGCTAAGCTGCCGTGCAAGACATTCGGTTTCACTGTCTTGCCCAGGGACACTTCGGAAGTCGGCAAAACTGAGCTGAGCCACATCTGCCACTGAAAGAACACCTAAACCTCAAGTAAAGGGAGCCTAATTTCTGCAAAGTGTGTCTGGTTTTCTCTCTCAGACACTGCAGGGATGTCAAAAACGCAGCAGGTTATGTAAAAGACCTGGATACTGAGCTCTATATATATCCTACAGTAGCCCTCAGTATGAAACATTCACTTTGACCTTCTGTCTTGTCAGATATTACCATAGTTTACACCAGGAAACTGACAGCAGACCTCTGGTTATGGCATAAATGCACTAAGAGCCCTGGCCTTTACCAAAGACTGTCAAAATGAACTTGCATGTTTCGCTTGATCCGTGCATTATATCCCGACAGTGACTGCTACTTAGGCAAATGATATATGAAGCAGAAAGCAGAAAGCATTTACGCATTAATACCAGCGACCCCCAAGGATCGCATTTCAGGGCCGAAGCGCAGACCATCACCTCAGACCTTTTTTAATGAGCTTTTGTTGTTCTTATTAAAGGTCACAGGAATCAGTGAGGATCAGCTCCTAGTCACAGTGCTCCCAGGTTTACCAACCACAGCAGAGATCTTCATCGTACCCGAGAGGAGGGCCAGAGACAGAGCGACGGATGAAAAGTGGGCACACCTGGATCAGGTACTGCCTCATCAAATCATTTTAATGGTCCCTGGCAGATGCTCAGTACAATGTGGTTTTCTGTGATCCCAAAAAAAAAAAAAAAAAAAGAGAAAAGGAAGCAGAGAAGTTAAGAGGCTGTCTCTAGAGAGAACATCCCTGGAGAATACGTCCTTTACTTCTGAGTGTCATACGGTACCGTTGAGTTATCAGTTTAGGCTCTATTGTTGTATTAAAAAGACAAAAAACTCATATTCTGTGATGTTTCTATTAGCAGAATCCTGTTTTGCAGCTTTATTTTTTTGATTTTTTTTAGATACACACGGACAATACAAGATTTACACAGCTTTTCAATGACATATCAAATATATGATTTATTATCTACATATAATCCACTGCTCATATCAGAGTCTTAAGTTAAAGGACAAAATATATGAAAATGTGCAGCCATTTTTAACCACATTGCCTCCAGCATAGATCCCTTTGTGTATTTTTTGCTTTGTCCTCTATGGCTTCCCTATACATTCTATTCTATGCAATCATCCTCCATCATCTCAGATTCTTTCTCCAATTTCCGATTGACAGGGACAGTCGAGCCCTTTGTGGAGTTTTGGTTATATGTATTTGTGTATCAAAGAAAAGGTTACATCTTAACTGCACTACCTCTCTGTTGGTCCTTAAAGTAAGTTTGCAGAATAATCAGAATAGAACAACTAGAGGCAATACTCACACAGATACCTTCAGGTCTTATCTCTGAGTACAGACTATTGTTACGTGGCCCAGTTTTTTCCTTTATTTATCTGAGATACAAATTCTGTTATACAAGAGGCAAAAAAAAAAAAATCGAACATATTCTGCATAGCCACTTGTTATTTCCCAGTTCTTTCATGATTATTTTGTCCTTTTGAATCCTTTTCTCTACCTTCCACAGAGCCATCATTTCCATTCATTTCAGTCCTGTGTGAAAATCAACTTGTAGAGGCTTGAAACTTGTTATGGCGAGGCAATACATCACAATGAGCATCACGTCCGCATTTATTTCTGTCAGAGTTACATTATCGTTGCATAGTAACGCCGTTTTAAGTGCAGCTTGATGTGGAAAGTCTGCACTCCATCGCCACGTGGCAATAAGGTTAACTTTGACAAAAATAACTGCAGACGTGATGCTCATGGTGATGGATTGCCCAAGTCAGCCAAGTTTAAAGTCTCTGCAAATGTATTTTCATACCACAGTTAAATGAATGGACGCCACTGGCTGCACGGTGGGCAGGAAAAACACAATGTTATGCCTTGGAAAAGGTCAGCAGTAATGAGGACTGTTCCTTTTTAGTGTGGTAATTGGGCTAAAACGTGCAAACTCTGGTGTGGTCCAATAAAGGAAAACACAGACAAGAAGAAGAATGCGTTTTCTATAGGCTCTTGTTGTTAGCATGCAGGCACGTAGGAAACATCTCATCTCAAGCAGCTCCATAAGTTCAACAGCAGCTTTACAGTTTCTCACCATGTAGCTTCCAGATAGCAGAGAATACCCCTGCAGAACCAAGGAGCTGGATATTCAGGGTTCTACAGTCATGCAACACAAACCAAAAAAAAAACAAAACATTTTTTCTCTTTTATTGCACTCATTGATTCACAAAAATTCATACAAAAATTTGCATCTTCCTAGCTAAAGTGCGAAATAATTCAATGTTCCCACACATACGCCTTGTGTTTCATCCCCCCCCCCCAAGAGCAATACAAACTATCAGCACTAGAGGGCAATGTCTTCCCATGTAAAACCACTAAATTAGGATCCATCACAGCACTGAAATAACAACCACGAATATCTCAAAACGTGTCGTGAGACTCACTGCCACCTTGCAGAAGTTTAAGGCACCAATGTAAACCTTTAGATAATTCTAACAACATCAGTTCAAGCCGTCGTGCTTCACGGTTATTATTATTCTCTTACTGCAAAAAATAAGGTTCCTGGAAATTGATCTCATATCATGTTTTGGAATGCTGTCAAATAGGTAAACAAAACAGCAGAGCAAAGGCTAGACAAGCTCATTTATTCATCATAGCAGGGAGGACTGCGATGTATCACAAGTAAACATAATTTTGCTGGCTCCCAGTCAGTCTTGAACTAAGTTAATAGGTATTTAATTACATTGATGCATCATATAATTGGCACCATCGAGAACAGAGACAAACTGGGGCAGGCGGCCTGGATTGGGAATTAAAGAGATGTATTTATCTAAAGCCTGTCTGATTACCTGGCAGAACCTCACAGACAATAGGGTAATAAATCTTCAGTTCACTGTTCTCATCTCCTGTGAATGACTTGCAATGCGGAGGCATTAAGTGAGTGTGTGCCCACACGTACACATGTGCATGTGCTGAGTGTATGTGTGGAGCAGCTTATTAAAATGTGTAATAGATTTACTGACCCTGATATGCCACTAGAACAAAAAGTAATTATTCATACTGTGTAGAGCAGTCTAATTTTAACCAGTGGAAAGATTTTAGAAAGAGCGAGATGGAATTAGTGAGGCATAGCTAAGGACTCAAATGGGCACTGGGAAGGCATTTTGGTCTCTTGTTAAATGACTGCTTCATCAAGGTGTGAAATGCAGGGGAACTTGAGCTACTTCAGAGAAAAAATTAAAACAGCAATTTGGTGATATTAGAACATACTTTGATTTCTAATAATGTTGCCTCATTGAACTTTTAAATGGGTAAATTGCATTCTCTTTAAAATAAGGAAATACAGATGTAAAATCCCCTGCCGGTAGAGAAATGAATATATTTTTTTAAAATGTCACTGCCACACCATCAGCAGGACGCCCTTTTACCTGATGGGGTTTCCATGACCACTACAGACTGTTGGCTTCCACTGCAGGTGGTTTGCTTTTCCTGCGTGTCATATCAACATTTGCTCCTCTTTAGGAAGAAACAAAAATTCTGATTCATAATTCAGGCCGTTGGATGAAATGACTGCGGTTGAAATATTGATGACGGTGGAATATTGCTGTACAGCTGCTGCTAACGGAGTCCTCTCTGCCCTGTCACTCCACATAGCTCTCTCAGGTTCTGCTAAGTGCTCTGAACCAAGACCTCATCCAGTTCACACTCAGGCCGGGGGTGCAGGTGAACGTGTACGCCTCGAGGCTGTCGCCAGGTGAGTCTGCCGGACACATACCTGGACGAGGTGCATGTCAGGTTTCCAGACTTTCTGCAGTTCTTCCACTTTGGGGGTGAAGATGACACCCTAATTTATGGGATTTGAAATTTGATCTTGTGTTTTAATTGTCTAATTGGTGCATTAGTTGTTTTTAACATATGTATCCAAATGTTAATCAGGCATTAGCTCTCTCAATCATGGCTCTGCATTTATATTTAATCGCACTGTTATATAATTTACATTCACATAAGGATAAATATATGCATTTGTCCTGATTTGGCCTATATGTGCAATCTTTCTCCTTCAAAGCTCCTCTCGTGGACAGCAGCGACAGTGGACACAGCGGCACTGCAGTCATCATGCTCGTGTCCGTCGTGCTGATGGGCTTGGCCGTCTTTGTAATATATAAATTTAAAAGGTACAGTAATACCGGGCGCAGTAGATTGCAACTCCACGCAGAGCACAATCAAAGGGAGATCAGTTCGGGAGATCGAGTGAAAATTAATCACACAGGTTTTCACATCATTGCAAATATCTGCAATAAGATATGTTAATGCTTTGTTTGTGCGACTGTGCGTGGAAGTGTGTGTTTGCACAGCCCTATTTAGAGGTGCTGCCATTATCTACAAGCAAGCACCTCACTGCTGAACTCCTAAAAACTTTCCAGAAGTATTCAGACTCCATATATCTCTGAGTTATGGACACTGGCGACACAATAATAGCTCGAGGAATAAGACAATTCCCCTCTGTCTCAATCTGCAGAATATTACAGGGAATGACAGTCTAATCAATTCTCCCAGAGTGCTGAATGGGTGTCAGAGTCCTGCAGTTATCAATATTCATCTATCTGACAATGTGAGGGTTGACCTTTCGGAAATGCTAAACACAGCCATTCAAGGTGAGGCATACTCTGCAGAATGGCAGGAAAGGTTGAGGAGATAAGTCCTGAGACAACATATATTATACAGTGAGGGACATACAGTAAATAGCATCCTCTGCTGCAGGTAATCCCATGCCAATCACGAGGCAATGCTTTACTTCCTCTGTAGTTTGAGGGAAATTTCGCTCATTATAAAGTGAAACATTACTTAACTTTAACTTTCAGGATCATAATGCCTACATTAAGAAATCAACTTTGAGTTTCTTAAGCTTCCCTCAAATGTCCCAGCACCAGCTGCAGCACCAAATCACAAGGGGCAGAATCTGAAATTAGAAATGCAAGATGTTAGTTTTAAGCAGAATTGGGGATGCATCTGAGGGGATGAAAAATTGATTGAAAACTGAGGTGAACAATATGAAAGTGAGAGAGCAATGCCCGGTGGAATGCAAAATGCCCCAGTTTCCAGCTTTTAAGCCATCCTCTCCCATCCTTAACAGTTAAAAATAGTATGTGACACATTATGCTTAGTGAAAGCATTAGTGAAACAGACCTGATGGCAGGTTTCCATTAACTTGCCTTTTTTAAAAGTCCCATCTTTTTCCCCCTCTGCATGACCTACAGGAAGATCCCAGGCATGAACACATACACAGCGGAGCAGCCTGATAAAGAACAAGAGGTCATCCCGACAGTGACCTCCATAGCCGTCCCGAACCCTGAGGGGGACAAGCTGACCTCACTGGAGCACGTGGACGTACAGCTGGACTCAAAAAGCAGAGGTATATGTGTCTGTTTCTACCTTCAACTTTCAGGGTTTGCTCGGATTTATACTTTTTGAGTTAATTTCTAAAAGAAGTCCTGGAAAATCACCACACACATTGAATGCATCTGTTCTTAAGAAACAAAATACCTCCAGTGTTGGTGTGTTTGTCATTAAAACTGTATAATTTCTTACTCTGTGTTACGGAGGTAAACAGAATTTCATTTGTAGTGCAATTAAAAAGAGGAAAAAAAATGACATTTAGAAAATTCATCTCGTTCCTGGAACAGTTTCCCCATTGCTTTAGGTAATGCAAAGAACACACTGCCAACTGTTTTCATTTATTTCTTCACGATAAAGTGGCTCCTATAAAAGCAGTTTACAGCGATTCCTGGGAAGAAGCCATAAAAGTACGGTTACATTACACTTCCATCACATCACGTGAAGCCCATATTGTACACATGAAGGATTCCAAAGATGCTCCTCCTGGTGCGATCTTCTGGACAGGGTCCGCAGGATTTCGGGTTAGAAAATTCACCGAGTTGACCGATTGAACTGAAGAGTGAAATCAAGAAACTGTGACGTGTTTGACAAGAATGTAGTTGGTAGAGACTGAAGATAGTGAGGGGGAAAAGGCCTTTTACAAGTCACTTCAAGCTTGTAGTTGTGGTTTTGTACATGAACATATGTTGTTGAGTATTTTTAGGTCCATAAAAAAGCTGTAGCAGATGCTGTTTTCATTTTGAGAGTGTATATTGGAGGAGACCTTGTTGTTGTAAGTACATATTCCTAAGTGAGGAATGACATGGAAATAAACAGAAAACTATTTTTGCTGCACCTTAACCACAACATTGTTTTGTGAAAGAGATATTGTTGAATGTAAAAAGCCTAATTATCTAGCACACCTTTTCGTGTGTGGGTTGTGGCAGAAATCACAAACAGATATTTCGCAGCATCAGGAAACAAACTCTATAGCAGGAAAATCTGTTTTTTTACTGCAGAAAAAGTTGTCACAACAGTTAAGTACAGTGGCCACAAGTTAAAGCTCACTGACAGCGAGGAGATACTTGATATTCATTTACTGTTAAGTGCTGACACTCTTCTTCCTCCCCCCTGTATTGTGATAGCAGTTGCCAAGACACAGTTATTATTATTATTATTATGTGCTGTATATTTATGTATCTGCCATCCTGCCATAGTTGGATATTAGCATGCTCAGGTAAGTAAAACACAATCAAGTGCGAGCCAAAGTGATGGGAATGTCCAGGTGAATTATTTGACCCAGTAAAATAATTAGAACAACAGGAAAGCAGCCGAGTGGTGAAAGCATTTTCATCAACACGTATCTATGAAGTTCCAGCTGATTTAGCTCCACTCCGGCTAAACAATCGACCCGCCCAAGATAAATGTGTTTGCCTGCAAAAAATACACCCTTATGCAAATAGCGACATAAAATTCCTCCTCTGTTTCTTTCCTTTCTTCTCCCTTGCCAGGCTACCTGCCATCTCACACAGACATCAAGCTCTCTGATGAAGCGCCCCATGTGTTTTAATGTTGAGAGTCTATGACCGACTCGAAAGCAATACATCTTCTTTGGCAGTTACTTCCAGCAAGCTATGAAACCACGGTCACAATGAATGGTCTCGAGTGTTTTGCTACCCATGCATGGATGGACCAGTTCACACTGTGCTGCCTAATCCCTCTGAGGAGACTGTACAGATTTATACTTGCTTCTTGAAAAGGAACAATTTTTGACTGAAATACTTGTATTTTTGCAAGGACATTGATCTTTTTATGTAAATAATGTACATCCATAATGGAAGAAGTAAAAGTTATTCGTCTCAGCTGGTTACAGCTGCGTCTGCTCAAAATATGAAAATATCAAACGGCAGTGCGGGAATGATGTGTAATAATATGTCAAAAATATCCTCCTATTTCTGTTTTTCGGACTTGTGTTTGTGAAGTTTACTTTATTTAACTATGTGGAAATAGCTTATCTGAGTAAGACAGTGAGGGAAGCAGATTCATTAAGCTCTGTACAATCAGTAAATCTTATCACCAGATTCTCATCAAATGAAAGCTTGCAATATCCAGGAGATGAAGGAGGGCTCCTAGTCCCAGATCTGTGTATTCCATCAAGCCTGTCTCTCTGCCACTCAAAATGTTGTATATGTCATAACAAAAATAAGAGCAGAAGATTATAGTAGATAGGTGTACACAGTAGATGAGAATCTGAGCGATCTCTGTTGTTTCGGGGTTTCAAATAAGTAATTTTAGTGCCACCGAAGGACTCGGGCTGAATACTAATTCAGAAATGTTAAACCACTTAAATTACACACAAATGATGTGGCAAGTGGAAATCTTTCACATGGACTGTAACTGCAGCAGCGATCTTATATTTGACTGTCGTGTTTGTTAAACAAGGCAATGGCTTTTAAACTTGTGCTTCACATTTATTTCTTGTACATTCTGGTTTCTATAAGGAGAGCAAAAATGTAAATGTTCTGAGTAATTACTGTGTTGACGACTAAGAAGCTCCAGTGCAGCAAACACTTGTGAAAAAAAAGTGCTACATTGCCACATTTGTGCTTTAATTAGCTATTAGATCAAGGTTTATTTGCTATTCGTCGCCCGAGTTGATGGAGATACAACATTTATACCACCACAAAGTTAAAAAGGCTCCTTGACACAGTTTTCAGAAATGTTCCCCATCTTTTCTTTGAACTGATCTCACTGTGAAGGTTGTAGTGCCTTCTTACAGGACGACACTGAAGCTACACCCAAAATTGAATGGAAATTGATTTTTTTTTTTTTTTTTTTGAGGTTGTGCGAAAACACCTTTTTATTTATTCTGGATTGTTTGTCTACGGGGATGATACCGGCGTCTATACATGGCGTTCCCTCAGTTTACAGTAATGCAGAGGAGCCTGCTGTCTGTTCTAGATTTGCCCCCAAGGACTCGGCGGACAAAAGGCTGCAGATTTGTTCATCTCCTTCGCTGCGAGGGACACAGAGATAGAGAAGACGTATCTCCTGTCAACAAGGCTCAGCCTACGCACCGAGCTTTGGTCAGCTGCCGTCTCTTTGGGATAAGTACTGAAGTTCTTCTTCATCAAACTTTTCTTTTTAAGTGTTGTCAGCATCATATGTCAGTAAGACAAATTGACTAGAGACTTCTCCATACTTCTTCCCTCCAATCCTCCAATTGAGCTCGAAGCATAAATAAACTCAGACTCGATGAACTCTGCCTCTCCACACGGTCATCAGGAGTTTTATTTTATGCTTGTCATTTCTTTAACTAATTTTATTTTTTACTTCCCAGTAATTAACCTGTGAATACGATTGTGAACATATTTGCATGACTTTTTTTTCCCTCTTTCAAGCTACTTAAAATACAAAAAATGAAATGTTAAACGTGTGAACTGCGGTATTTTCTGTTTCTTGACAACTAGAGCAACTCCTTCATTACAAGTGACGTGATTATTCAGTGGGTTGTTACTGTGATTTTCATTTGATCTTGCAGAAGTAACCATGGTTGCGGAATAAAGCAGAAACACAAAAGCCACGTGGCTGGTTGTTAAAGTCATTTCTGAACGCAAAAACGGTTTATTTTGGGGTTATTTGATTGCAAATCTATCTCAAGTCGATCAGTACACTTCATAAAACCGTGACTCCACCTCAGCTGGCTGGTGGTTTTGACTGATGGGCGCACTTGCTTTGCAGAATTAGTTGCTTTTTCTGTCTAACAAGTGTTGTTTAGCATTCCCAAAGTTTCAGCGCAGCTATTTGCATGATACAATGAGGCCGAGTGGGGGGACACTGAAAAGCACCAAGTAGCCTGGAGTGACTCTAATGGGCTAGTTCCCTGGCTCTCCCACTGTGCAACAAATTAATTATCCCCTCTCCAGGAAATCAAGACACACACACACAATCAACAAGGAAGATTTTTCCCAGTCTGGGTAGCACCTTGAATGAAAAATGTCCCACAACAATAACCCACAGCAATATTGTGTTAGCCACAGTGTGAAATTGATGAGCGTGTTTCCTTTCATTGAGTGCTACATTACAGTGTCTGGCTGCAGCGAATCATCCATTAGTGATTGTCACCGTTCAATTTGATTGTGCACCGCCGAACATCCCAGGGCAGTTAGAGAAAGGCCTTGGTGTTAATTCAGACTGAGAGCAGGAGAGAGAATAAGACTCTCGGGGCGTTGATGGCTGCCGGAGTGATGAAGATTTGTGTGTGATATGAAGCTGTTGAGGAGGCAAACAAAATGCAAAGCAGAGGTGGTTGCTGCTGCTTCGTGTGTGTGTCGACTTATGTCAGCCAATCAGCCGCACAGTTTTGTCCTCCAACCCCGCCGTCTCGGTCATATTAATGTGGGGCGCTTTTTTTTTCTCCCCCCTAAACCAGCAGACAGGCAAGGAGCAGTGCTAACGCTTGTAGTTCTTCTTTACAAAATCATCTGTTTCTCATCACTTGACTACAGCCTCAGTAATTGTTCCCATTAAAAAGAAACCATCTGTAATGGGCAACTTGAGTGATAGACTGATAGAGGTAAAATGAAGCGCAGTCTAAATGTCAGATGGGAATCTTCACATGGGTGTTATCACACTTCTGCCCATTAAAGCTGACTTCAGAGCTGCTGTGGGATCATTAAAAGTGCTATGCCGAGGCTGATACACTGGCTGCTACAAGGCACCTGTGCTTCAGATAAGACTGTGGCAATGCAGGAACAAAGCTTCCCCAACCCACTTGTTTTTGGGTTTATGTCATGACAACATCCAGCGTCTGTATTTGCATCCCATTACAACGTATGCTCTGGGTGTGTGCATAATAGAAAACCATATTTCCATATAAAAATACATTTATTTTGAACAATTTCAAAATGGCAATTTGTTCACAGTAAGAAATGTGATCGAAAACAAGACGGTTTTTATATAATCGACAAAAAGGAACAATATCATAGATTATATCATGCACAACTTTTGGGGCAATTGCACCACTAGACTATTGGACAAGGTGTTTAATAATATGTTTAATGTGTCAAGTAAACTTTGAAATCACCATGATATATACACAGTATTCGCTTAACCCAGAATTGTCTTCTATAGTTTTTTTTTAATCACAGATAATTAGGGCATGCTACTGTAAAAAAATAAATAAAAAAAGAGGACATACAGCTTGTTGTGGAACCTGATGTCATGGAAACACACGACTGCTCAGTCAGCTGACTTTACAATAATGTAGGATGAAGCTAGTGTTTTAGATTTGAATTCCTTCCTATTTTATGTACAAGTCATCAAAATTTCCACTTCTAAGGCCAGACTTTCATGTTGTGTGCCATCAGCTGAGAAACAGTCTTTGAAAGCACCGTGTTGTCGTACAGAGCAAAAACCAACTACACATTTCTGTCTTCACAACAGTCAGACTTAGACATTTGTATACATATGCATTATATTTACAACACCAAGACCTCTAGCTTTAGGGCGGTTTATCCAGAGCGTGAAGTTGAAGCGGTTAATTTAAAAAAAAAAAAGTCTCTGATAATAAAATGCCAAATAACCTATTTATTATATTTCTGCCTTTTGGAGGGAGAGCAATTTCATGACTGTTGTTGTTTTGGGTTGTAATATCCATTCAGGATGTAAAGAACAGATAGAAAATTATAGCAAAATGAAAAGGTTGCACTTGGCAGGTTTTATAGCCTGGATCATTTTGTATACTAGAGGCAAATAATAAGGTAGCAGGAAACCATTATGAACAAGTAGAAAACAATGTTTCTATTGCAGTAAATTTATAACATCAAGGCCTGGATGATATTACTATAATATTCCTCAAGGGGCAGATATCCTAATAACAACTCATCATAGGTCCGTGTTGAATTTAACAACACAATAAAGCCTATAAATTCTTTCTTTTCTCCTAACTAGTAAGTATTTTTCTACTTTACATTATAGAAATATTTTTTTTTCTGACAGCTTTCGATAGCAGGACTTTGGATATTAGGATATTATTTTAATAAAGAATCATACAGATGTGTCAAAGGAAGTGAAGAGCACTAAGAAAATGCACTATATCATCTGAATAATCAATAAAATACCACTATTAGCACTGTCAGAGTCATAGTAGCCGTAAAAAGCGTGAGAGAATCGATGCCACTTGGACATTTTGTGCTGTTTGATGCATTTATCAGCTAATTTCAGCAGTTCACCGCCCTCAAACTAGAGACCCTGGAGTCTGGCTCAGTGGATTGATCTCTATCAAGTATTGTAAACTAGATACTTATTCTATCCATGTGAAGTAAAAACATGACTGAACGATAGCAGCTATCAGCGTGAAATAACTGGTGAAACAAAAGGAAAAAAAAAAGAAAAATGCCAACAAAGCAAACTATTGCAGCACAATTGAAACACAACAATCGGTACTTACTCAGTATCAGAGCTATTGACTTAGACATTTGTACAGTTTGGAAATTCCCTTGTAACAATTCTCTCCATATTTCTTCCCATTCCTCCTGGAAACATACGAAATAAGAAAAAAAACGGAGTAAATACAGAGGCAGACTTTGACATCACAAACTGCTACTATCGGGTTTTTCGGCTTTATCTATGACACTCAGATGACATTGGAGCGGTTGACATAATAACTGCTCTTAACATCACGAAAACAAAGTTAAATCTAGCCCTCGCTAATCTTTTTTCTCGCGGATCAAATGGATATTTTTTTTTACAAGCTTTTACACGTAATTACGAATTCATCACCAATGCATTTTGGCTGAAAAGCCGCCTGCTGTCACACCGGAGGAACATGGTCTATCTGAGCGGGGCTGAGCTGGTGATGGAGGGCTGATAAGATAGGATCGCTGTGACAAGTGGGGTCGTGCAGATTGTGCAGACAGTGGCTTATTCAGAGGTGGAACTTTCATGTTCCAACTGTGTCAGTGGCTTAAATTCAGTCATCTGTATGGAGCCAATGTGAAGCTACTTTCATGTTCACCCGTATAGCTAATAACCTGGCAGTAAATTCATCAAGGTCACGATCTGCCTGTCAGTTCAGATTTGTGAAAGAAATAATGATTTATGAGATTTAAATTGCTTTTACAAGGAGCATGTTTTAAGGCTAAAATCTGTGTCGTCCGCAGTCAAATCACAATTTGTAAGGTGAAAGATAAAATGAAGTTGAAAATTAAGATCTGACAGGTTAAATCTGAGATCTGAATGTCGCGGGAAACTGAGCAAAAGCGACTAATCACACGGAGCCGGCCGGCATTCAAAAAGCTCCGTGTCCAGCAGGGAACAGAGCTGGGACAAAAAAATGAAATCCTTCACCTTTTCACCCCTGTTCACAAATGGAAGAATTTAAGCCGTTTGTCACATTTATGAAGATTTAAAAAATGCTCCTGATCAGAGCAGCTCTCAGAAGGCTGCAGTACACGGACATGATCATTTCTGATAAAACTCATCTATCAACAGTGCATTTTTTCCTCTTTTCGGTTCATTTTCGGCAACTTTCCTGTTACGTATACACCATTTATAAATATATTAGACTGTCATTCATTTCATTTATTAATTGCGATTGAAGCTGCAATAAGTAATTTTTCTGGACTCTTGGGATAAGCAGAGACAAGTCATGAACATTAACACATCAACATCCTTTAAGTTGATGTTAGCAAACACTTTACAGATCAGGCATTTACAGAGCAACATTATCATTCATTCGGCGTCGTGTTTCTTTCCACAAGACGACTTCAAGTCAGTCTCTTTCAGCTCTGTTTATGGTCTCTACCAACTCCTGAGCGTCTTTAGACGCAAAATGCTCCATTACATTCATCAGCTAGCTTATAACTATGTCCCCGTCTGCTGTTAGGTTCTGAGAACATCGTGTACAGTTGATGTTTTAAAAACTTTTTCACAGAGAACATCTGCTCTCTGCTGCTGTTTAGGCTGTGGATTGCACAGCTAAAGCTAAATGAGGTGAACAGGTGATAGTTCTTTGTAGTTTCATCAGTAAGGTCAAAACTTTTTAAACTGCAATGTTGCCAATAATAGATTGTTACTAGAAAAACATCGACCATAGCCACCTTTAAATCAATCACCGGTTATTGATTAAACCCCTACAACTTCATCTCTATCTACATGTTACATATTTAAAATGTATTTTTAAATCAAAACAATATTTCTCTGCCTTAAAATGACGTACATGTACTCTGGCATGCAGTAAGGCAGCTCAGCTTGCGTTTTTTTATCGGTAAATTACAAATTTATTTACAGTGTTTCATCAAAACTAATACCCTGTCAATATCTTGCTGGGGCACCATTGCTGCATCCTCGGCTTAGCTCCACCCAAGACAATTGTGATAGGTTTAAAGAAACACAGACAAACCAGAGCGGGCTCCCCCATGTAGCAGAATCATAATGAGGTGCAGTCAGACCATTCTGTCCTGCAGAATGAGCTGGTTATGCATCACTACCAGTACACTGCACTTTCAAAGTGCATGCTCAACCATAGTTTTGGCTGCTTATTTCGATAATGATGCATCCTCCAGCATGTAAAAAACACCATAACGACATACTAACAAGGTGAAATATTTGATTTTCACCAGAGGGGTCTTTAAGGATTTACAAAAAATAAAAATGGAAATTCTAAATGTTTTTGAAGAGCAACTAATACGGCGTAAAAGTGTGAGGATTTTTAAAAGGAATTAGCAACTGAGGCGAGTAAAATAATTCTTTGCCTCTGATTGGCTGTTAACCAATCATTTGACCAATCATGTAAATGAATAAGAGTTGCTCTTTACTGTAATGCTGTTACACTCACAGACGACATTTGATACTCCTTACAAGGCTCTTTGAAATTGCCATTCTTAGAGGTGTGATGAATATTAACCCTGCTCTTGCTTACCAGAGTTTGATTTTTCCTCAAGACGTATGAATATTAAGAGCGCTAATGCTAATCAGAGAACTGCGGCTATGGGGAAAAAAATTATCCAACATTTTCTTGACTTACTGACTTGATTACTGACTTGATTACTAGCCCTGACAAATTCCTGCCTCGTCCAATATGTCATCGAGGCTCCTGGATCTCCTTAATTAATTTCGCATTTCAACTCAACTGTAAGTTCTTACTTATTATAAAATATGAGCCCGTGCGAGCTGTCATTTTAATCATTCGGTATTAACATAAATCAAACGAGGATCCTTAGCTGAACTCACCTTACTTATTTTTCCACTTTATTCGGTCAAATTCTGCTTTAAATGCTCAAATCCTCACTTTGACCTTCATGAATTCTCACTGTGGTTTTACCCAATAGCTCCAGCTGCACTGTGACAACTATCAATGACTCACAGATTCTGCTTCTTCCTACAGCTTGTAAAGCCATTTGGACTAAAATGAGGGTTACATAAAAATCACTGAACCCCGACATTAATTAATGTTTTTCCACTGGTAGGAGGGCATGTTTTCACCGGCTGGAACAAGACCTACCTTACAGGCAAGAGAAAGCACATTACTATTTAGAACACATATCTTGGATTTTCTGTTTATACCAGATATGTTTTACATACAGTTAAATCCACATGTTAAAGAAAGACAATATTCACAATGGATGACTGGTGATATGAGTCCTGCAGAAAGCTGGACAGTGACTCCCACCAGCAGATGACAGATTTATTATTTTCCTGTAAAACAGCTGAAACTAAGTACATCCCACTCAGCTTTGCAGGATCATTTGCATCTCAGCCAAAGTCAGTACACACGAGAGTCACACCAAGCTGACGAGTATTAATGAAATCTTTAAACAGCAGGTCGTAAATTCATTGAATCTAGCGAGCCCCGGATCAAAAGGTCCCACGCTGTTCTGCCCTTTCGTATATAAACACTTACGAAAGCAGCCAAAAGGCAGTTAATTTGTTTTAGATCGGCAAGGAGTTGGAAAAGGTGGAAAGAGCTGAGAAATGAAGAATAGCCGAAGTGCTGAGTGACCAGAAAACAAGGCGTGCAGCCCACATGTCTGTGTCAGGAGCACTGCAGTGCTACTTTTGTCAAACAGTCCACAGTGTCTGCAGGGACCGAACAGTTCTCATCTAAAAGGCATCACAGAGGATGTCAGGCACAGCAATCAAAAAGTTAACTTGTCATGGTGATATCTGGCTTCTGTGCAGATGCTGCATTTGTGCTCTTGATGTGCAATTTGCAAAAATATGACACACTGCGGTGATAAAGACGCTCCAGCACCTCAGACGTGTGCTGCACTCCAATGTACTGTAAAGTAGCCTCGCTCATGGAGGAGCCTTTTAAATAAGACGGCAACAATGTCATTGTAGTCCGTGTTTACACAAAATACAGTTAAAATATATTCAGGTGCTCGGTGATGTTTTTTTTTTAGGGCAATAAAATGTTAATCCCTATCAGTCGCTTGCAGTGACAGTCATGCCTTAAATCTTGTATTAATGGCTCCGAATAGTTCACAGATATTAATATTCTGCATTTAATTTTGTCTTGGAATAAAACATCACACCACTGCTGCCACACACTGTAGTTCCTGACTAAATTTTCTACATCTAAGCGAAGCTGTGAATAGTTGTACTGTACTTAAATTTTAGATTATGTTATACTTTTCCACACTACATATATCTTTTACGTCATTTATTTCACACCTGTAGTCTTCTTTAAGATTTTAAATCTTTATAATGAGTGTCTACATCACCTTAAAAAGCAGTTTTTGTGTTACTGCACCAATATTACTAACCACAGTGTAATGCCACAGTGACAGAGTAGAGTGACTTTTGGCTGCATTATAAGTACTTTAAATCTGATTCTTTAAATTATTTTTGATAAAATTTAAACACTTTTTACTTGAGTAAGATCTTGAATCGCCTTTACTTGTAACAAAGAATTGATAACCAGTGATATTTCTACTTTAACTTTGACAAAAGCTCCTAATACCTCTACTACTGCTGCTTTAGATACTGCGTAGAACATAATAATTGGTAAATTGTAAATACCTCTAGTTCTGGCCTCCAGCTCCTTTTCCATGAGTTCTTTCTGAGAGGGAAACTCGCTGAGCTTGACCTTGGACATGGAGTCGTTCTGACCGACTGTACTTATCACCTCTGGCTCCTTCTCGTGGCTGTCCTCAGTCTGAACATGGATCCAGGGGATTTTCCTTGAAGGAGACAGCAAAGCAATAGATACAAGATAATTAGCTTTTGATTTACAGATGAATTCAATACAGCTTGGTCTCTTATCTGCGTGAACACACCTTTTGAACTTGTAGATGAAGAATGCAGCTACACCGACAAACACCACACTGAGCAGCATCAGCATGGCCGACCCACTATGGATGGAGTTTGAATCCACAAGTGGTGCTGAAACACAAATACATTAAACCAGTGCCACATTTTGACAAAGACAAATGTGTTAAGTCCATTTTTGTTCCCTAAGCCACGTCTTATTCCAAGGAGATTACTTTCATTACCCGAAGTCCTATAGCAACTGCAGGTACAGTTCGGAGAGCTGCTCTCTGCATGTTGTCCCCTCAGGGCATTAAAAGGAGCCTTTAGGAGGTCCACTGCCTCTACCTGGGGTGGGTCATGCACGTAGCAGCTTATGCATAGTCATGGCTTTTTAAATGCTGAGATGCAATATTCAAAGTATTTCCCCCCTCGCCCCCCATCTTTCGTTTCTTCAGAGAGAAGCCTATGAAGTCTGTGACCTTTCGGGATCATTTTAAAGGCAACCCAGACCTTTGTGCGCAGACAAAATGAAGACAGATCCATTGGTGGATGAAAAGGGTAAAGCCACGCAGGGTTGATCGACAAGTTTTTGCGATATGCTAATGACCCGGTGACCCTGCCAATTTCCTCAGCGCATACCAAATGCCTTCTTTGTCAATCACGTCATTGATCGGGTGATTTCAAAGAGAGCTACTGTCTCACAGCCTCAGGTACAAATCTGTCAAACTGTGAAGGATATTTAAATCCTGTGATATACAGTATCATATAAATCTCACCCAGGGAACACAGTTTCTTTGTCTTTGTCTTGCTGTATTTTCTCAGCTCTTGGGTAAAACTCAATGTCAAACCATTCGAAGATAGACAAATCTTACCTTTTGACAATTGGCAAGCATAACAAATGCACCGTGGCTGTGTAGACATACTGTACTAAACCAGCATAAATTAAGCCTAAGGCCTGTTTGAATGTTTTGTTTTTGTCTACCTGCAAAGGGGTGTTTCAAATCTAACAACTCCGCTGGGGAGCAGAAACAATATGGTAAGGTTACAGAAAAAAAGAAACATAAAGCTTACCCAAGGTTTGCTGAGTCATGTACACAATAATGCGGATATCAGTTTTCAGTTCAAACTGGACCAGGCCTTGGTTCAGGGCAGTGACAAAAATATCTGAGATCTGTTACAGGTAGTCAACACAAAACACAGAAAACCAATATGAGACATTAGCATTTCACAATGATCTCATTATTTCATGAATTACCAATTCATATTTAGAACTTAAAAGAATAGTATAACAATTTGAGAACTACGCTTCATTGCTTTTTCTACGAGAGTTTATGGAAAAGACTGATACCACATGTGTCTGTTTGTTATTCAGCTGGAGCCAGCAGGTGATTAGCTTTAGCTTAGCATAATGACTGGTTGCAAACGATTGGACACTTAGCTTGGCTCTCATTAAAGTTTAAAATTACAGTGTGCCTCTCCTCCTAATGCTTTTAGTTGTTCTGCTAGTGTACCAAAAGTGCTAACTTAAGAAATGCCAAACTATTCTTCTGAGCGTCTTTCGATTTTTTTGGCTCCTGTACATTGCAGATGGTCCAGATGGAACATACAAAAAAAGCAGAGCCAAAATCAATCAATCTGTTATAATTATTTACTGGTGGACATGATTTGGCACTTGCCTCTACAGCCTTTTTAATACTAAATCTCATTATATGATTTTTTTTGTCATATCAGTAGAATGAAACATCTATTCTTGACAAAAGTTCACATGATATCTAAGCAAACATCTTTAGATATCATGGCTCTTACCCTCTCTAGAGCCTCCTCACTCCTTCTGTTATGCTCACTTGATGTATGCTCATCAGGCAGGATAAAGAGCTCTGCTGTAGTTGGAAGTCCTGGGTACAAAGACACCAGCAGCTGATCTACAGGAACCCCAGACACCTGCAGCAACAGAACAACACGAAAGGCTGATATAACTTCACAACGGAGGTTAAAGTTTGGAACTTTCAAGTCCGGATCTGAAAAGATTTTGACATCAGCTTCAATTGAAAATTCACACTGGATAACGGTGTCTGGTTACTGTCATGACAGATAAACTAAAAACGGCTCACACATGGAGCATAAAGCATCATGACTGCTGTGTCATTACTGCGCGCGGGTATGAAATAGTAATGACCCTGAAAGCCACCAGCGTCCGATGCTGGCTCCAGGAAAGATCTCCTGGGGGTTGATGTACCTGTGACAGAGCTGTCCGCACCACACGGCCTATGTCCTCCCTCCATTCGGGGATGTCAGGATTGTGCTCGTCAAGCGCTGGCGAAAACGACAACAGCAGCGACCTGAAGAACTCTGGGGGGAAAAAATGGTGAAGCCATGTCTTTTAGAATATGAATGCTACTTCTGGTTTAGTTTTTGATTAATCTGATGTGTAGTTTTGTCTTTTTTCATTTGGCAACATACGCCTGGAAGTTAATTGCTCCTCAAGATTTTGTGTTCGCGTACCGTGACATTTTATTCATTAGATAAGTCCACGTCGGCATCGTGGCGCAGCTTGCAGCAGCTGACCGAGAGGCATCACACTTTCCCCGAGATAGCGCATTGCATATTCATGTGTCGTGCATCTCACCAATTAAAGTGCTTTGAAGACTGTCTCCCCCACTCACCTTTAACAGTTATAACTTTTGAATCCTGCATTACGGTGCTCCCAGAAGCAACCTGGACTGTGACCTTGTTTTTTCCCTCTTTCTGAAACGTGTATGAGATGCTTCCTTCCAAGGTTATAATGGGCTGGATTTCAAAAGGAAAAAATAGAGAGAATTGCACAGAAAAACCTGCATCCTCTCCGCTGAATATAAAATGCTATGTACATGCAGCCCTCGACATACTGTATAATGAGGGGGTGCTGCAGTGAACACAATCAGCGTGATAAATAAATATGACCAGCCATCCTCTAGAAAGACATCGGGCAGTCATGTGCAGCTATACTTTACATGATTTGTGGGGAGGCTCTGCAGATTTACACTTTTAGATTGTAAACAACAACGCCAGGACATCAAGGGGGGGAGTGGAAAAGAAATGGAAAGATGGCAGTAAACAGGACAAACACATTTGTGGAGGACCAGTGGGAAGAAGACGAGATAAGCTTCTCACCTCGGAGCTGTTGTCAAACCACCAGAAGAAGGTCAATGTTCTGGGGTGGCTCGGCCAAACCACCGCAGTCAGATTAGCCTCCTTCCCCCTGATGGCTACAATAGGAGCGGAGAGATATACACGCTCCACTGGACCTGAGGCGGCGACACATACACCAGCACATATCCATACATGCATCAAATAAATGCACGCAGCAAACAGTGAGTATTATCGTGATCACAGCTGACGCACATTTAGCTCCAGGTGTGTGCTTTTGCATTTGCCGAGACTAAAATACATAAAAGTAACACAAGCATGACTGAAATGGAATTCTGCAGAGTGGGAACGTGACTATCCATGAAAGAGAAGAGGTTTTTTTTTTTTTTGCTATATGCACTGCCGCAGGAATCAGTAATGATGTTTCTTATTCACATACTGGTGATGTGTAAAAACAGTGTGCTGCTGTCAGATCCCTGGCTGTTTTCTGCAGAAGCTGTCACTCGGTAAATCCCAGTCGTTCTGTAGATGTGCTTGATGCCATCATCAGTCCTGCTCAGGTTAGAGTATGTGATCTTGATGCCGTCCCCGAAGTCGAGCTGGATGCTGGTTCTCAGCGAGTCTCCCTGTGGACAGACGGCATGACATAGCATCTGTCACTGAGGCTTAGGTTGAGATCCTTCACTTAGACCACATACAAGCGAAGAAAGCTCAGCCCACTCCTAAAAGTGTCGCGGCTGAGATGTCCCATAAGCTGTGTCACAAACACTTGATAGGAGAATATGAATGGAAGGAGACAGAAATTCAACCGAGAAAAACGAGGAAAAGTGAAAAAAGAGCATCGGAGGCAAGAAAGGTCATGAAAATGTCCCAGAGTAAGAAGGATGAGTTTATAATCTGCTGCCATTTTTTCCAGCGGACATGATCATTCAAAACAAACACATTGCCATTATTAAAGTGTTTTTCCACCCAAATCCAAAAACACTATGATAATTAACTCTAGCTTTGTTTACCCAGAGATATCTATAGCGTGAGACTTCAATATGTCAAGGAAGCTTTATTTGTGGTGCTTACAGCAATGAAAAATCTAAATATTCTATTAACACCCTGTCTGGAGTTTTTAGGCAACTAGAAGTACTTCCAATTAAATCTGTAAACACTGCAATCTGAAGATTATCTGAAGATTATATGAAGATTATCCAGCGTAATGATAGTGGGGAAGCCCAGACTTCTCCTCTAGCAACATTAAGAGATCTTGATGATTATTATATTATTGTAATAAGCAAGGACTGTCTATAAGGATGAGTTTAGCCTCTGGGTTTGAAAAGGGAATCACATGCGTAGTGACTTAAATTTGCTTTCTTTCTAATGACCAGTAGGAGGTGACTTCTCTGGCCACAAAAAAAAGTGCGATTATACAGATATATATGAGAAAATTACCCGACTTTTTAACTTAAATTGTTACCTCTGTATACATTTTCCTGAATTTCATATGGTCTCAATTGTTAGTTTCAAGTCTTTTTCAATAAAGTGTAGTGTTCATGTTTTAAATGTAGGTCCCATTTACAGGACAGGAAAATGCGTATCTACAAATACAGAGTGCACTACTGTGAAATCTGGCACAGATATTCAAATCTCCAGGATAACAGTCCTCATAATCATCTGAGATACTATTTCATACCACCAGCTTATGTTCAGGTCTTCAGGTTTCCAGTTAAATATCTCTCCAACCATTTGATAAATGTAAACATAATCAGACACAAACATTCATTGCCACAGTGAGGTTGATCTTGTAATCTAGTGAAATTGACCATCAAACACATGAAAAAATGATCCCACAGTTCTCAACAGTATATGTTTTGTGCTAATTAGAACATGCTAACACACTAGACATTGACGATATGAGCAAGATAGCATGCAGAGCATTGCCCTGCTGTAGATAAATGCAGCCTCACAGAGCCACTAATATGCATGTGAACCTACTCTCATGCTAGTCTGGTTCTAATTAAACTGAACAGACCTTTTAAAATAGTTCTGTCTCTTCAAACACTGGTGATTCTGAGGTGATCTGACTCACATCATCAAGGTAGACCGTGAAAGTAACGTTGCTTCCAACAGCAGCACTGAGCTCTCCCTGACTGGTGGACAGACGGAGGCCTCGGGGTGCTCTGGGACGACATGGCTCCCTCCTGGGCGAGTATACGTTCCTTCCTGCCTCCTTACAGTTATTGGACAAGACTTTACGATACCTTTGAAGCAGAAAGTTAAAAAAAAAAAAAAAAAAGACAAATATTAAGAAATTACACACTAACAGAATATAGTTTAAGCATTTTTCATTGTATATAACATACAAACACTGGAATTAAATTCTTCACTAAGAGTAATCAAAATATTTTCCCAAAGATTTAACACTTTTGATGTGTTCCTGGAGGTGTCATCATCCATTTTTTTGTTGTTTTTTTTTCATTTGAGAAGCTCCTTCTTCAGTTCCTTTTTGGCAGTTTATTGTGGGACAACAGCACCCATTAACAGCAAACAGATTTGGCATTCATACCGGCCTCCGAGTATATTTATTTAGCCACTTTTTCAGATTGAACACGCTGCATAACCAAAATCTGCTTTGCATTATTGTATTATGGAATTGGGACACAGTGTAGGTTACATTTTTTAGCTTTCAGAGTTGTATTTTTGAGCCGAGAGGCAGTAAACTATTATTTTCTGTTTGCGTTCCACACAACATGACAAACAAGGTGGGACTGAATAATATTGTTTTGTGATGGACTGAACATTGGGGGCCACTTACCCTGTGCTGTTAAGGAAGCTTTGGCTGGAGCTGCAGCTTTTAGCCGCACCATTTGGATTAAACCAAAAAGCCGGGGAGCACTTCCCATCCGCCTGGCGCTCCCAGCCATAGTCACTGCCAGAAAGGGAAACAAAAAAAACACAACACTTCATGAAATGATAAACACTGCTACTCAAAATAATCCAGCTTCTACAAGCTTTTGTAGTGGGGCAAATGCTCTGCAGTTAGAGCTTCATGGCATATTTTAAGACTATTACTAGAGACATGATTGTCAGACAAGCGGGATCAAAGAGAATTTCAGACAGATGGATAAAAGATATTTAAAATTCATTTAACGATTCATTATTAATTGAATTCTAATAAGTCACTTGACATTATGCAAATTACAGGAGCATGATGAAAAGTTCTTAACTTCCATCTACATTTTTCAAACTATAATTAGATTCAATGAATACAGCCACATTGGTTATCTAGTAAATATGAAATGTAAGATGGATATTAAGGCATATGAAGTTCTCCAAACTGATACTTTTGGTTTTTATTACAAATGTGGACAAGCAGCCCTAATTAAGTACAACTTGAATTAGATGTTCAAAGCAGAGGAGCTGTTTGGTAAACATGTAATAAAAGAAATTAAAGAACCACTGGGGAAAAATATCACAGTTACAGTACAGTCCCAGCTGGAAACCCTGAGAGAAAGAAGTCATTACCATTCAAAATCATAGGCTGTGCAGAGGCATGGCTCTGAGGAATAGATCCTTGAATAGTCCTGGGCCAGCATGCAACGGTTGCCCGGCCTGCGCTTCATATAGATCTGCTTCTCGCCCATCACACACAGCTCTCCCTATCAGACAAAGAAAAAGATGATCTAGTTTTTCCACATGGCCGAAAGAAACTCTATATATTCACAAAAGCAAGACAGAAAGAAAGATTTACGTTCATGCATTTAGTGAGTGTACAAACATTGAGCTTGCGAGGCTGACAATAAATCAGAAATGTTTAATATTCCTGTTACCTTGTTGTGCAGGTACCACGTCTGATAATCTCCATCCATGCATCTTCTGTTAAAGAGGCCCTTGTAGTCAATCTTGATCAGCTGCCACTCTGACCGATGGCTGAAGTGTCCAAAGAAACTAGAGGGTGATGTATTAAACAACAAATTTTCAGCTGAGACCATCCTGAGACACTGATGCACAGTTGTCTCATATGATGCGTGGCACCTGCGAATCTGATGTCTGTCATTTACGCTGACAGATGAGACAACCTGAGATTCCCTTTGATGGAAAGTTTCAGTCACTGGGGGAAAATCTGCTGGTCCTGTATTTGTTTACATCAACAGAGGAGCTAATTCTTCGAGCCTGATGTTTGTTTTATTGCTTCTGGACTGTATCTGTGTGTCTCTGCTTACGTGATAATGTGGTTGTCAGATTCTGGCTCCATTAAAACTCCATCCACATACAGAGGTGCCAAGGAGAAACTGTGACGGTCCCATTTCTTCCCTTCATCTAGACTGATCCTGTGTTAAAAAAAAAGACAGCAACTGTCAGTGCATGCATATCTATCTCTCTTTGTTTATCTATCTGTAGTGGATGAATATATTGTTTTCTCTATGCATATAACATTAAACATCCCAAGCACACAGGTTGAGCAATGAAAAAGAAGGCGCAAAGAAATAGCAATTTAGCTTTTGCCATGGCTGAAAAATGAAACGCCTTGGATTCTCTTCAGTGTGAAAAATTATCTCAACAACAGGCTGAACAATAGAACAAATGGTCCTCGGCCCAGGTAAATTTTTGAAGGTGACAACACAACACAGAAGAGAGATATGACTCAGGTTGTAACATTAGAAATAGATTTGGGGGGTTTCAAATCGCCTTTCTCGGAGCTTAATCACTTTTGACAGGGCTGTAGTGTACAGGGACATCAACGTAGATAGTGTTACAAAGCTCCCACAATATGAGGGACTTATGAGGGCATTCTGTCTCATATTTCCACCCCGCTCTACTTCTCATTTACATAAAAGCACTCAAACCATCATATCCAACCAAGAGTACAAAAGCTGTAACACACTCTCTTCTGCTGGAAATGGTTCTGACAGTTCTGAAGCCGCAGTGCCGATACAATTATCATGCAAACTTGGCCCATCAGCATTTCAAAACATTAAACGTAATCATATGCTGGATCAAAAAAAAAAAAAAAAAAAAACTCAAACCAAAATAACACCCAGGTAATTTGCCACTACAGCTCGAAACGCCTACAGCTCCTGCTTACAGTAATTACGGCGCCGGCTATTGTCAAAGATGAGCTACACCTACCACAAGTGTCGAATCGGCGTCGCTGCATGTAAAACTGCCAGCAAAGCTCCTCCGTTGTCAAGGAACCAAATGTTGTGCTCTTCATCAAAAATCTGCATTCGTGCACAGTGAAAAAAAAAACACGCATTCGTTCCATTCATTACAGTCCGTTTTTGACATGAATGCATCATCTGTTTAAGGTAAACACAGGCAGCGTGGAGACAAGTCTTACCTGTCTCCAGCTATTTCCTGCATCTGATGTTATAAACATCCCAAGGTTGGTAGAGGACAGCTCTGTTCCGATATTGCCTGAGTGCAAAAACATGAATAATTTCAGTTGGTGTGTATTTACACAGAAAAGATTCCAGAACATGCCTATATGCACAATCAGCTGATAAAATCAAGAAGAGTTATTTTGCAAATATGTTCTCATTTTCCAAGTTTATGACTTACCACAACCTAATCTCCCCTAAATTATGAGGTTTTGGAGGAGAAGTTTCCACATTCGATTTCAATGACAGAACGAGGGCACTATGTGATTATTTTTGTGTTTGTGTGGTTGCATTGCTATCTGAAGTCTCACCCCTTCAGATGCATGTCTTTCAGGTAACTCTACCTGTAGCCACAATGATTCCCGGCACAGACTTCTTGCTGGTGATGGGTCCAGATGTGTAGGGATTCTCTGACATCTCCAGATGAAGATGCAGCGAGCAAAATGGCTGTCAACAAAAAACGGATTCCAATACAGCACAAGTTGAGACAATATGGATCTCAGATCTTAACAGCAGCAATTATAATTAGCTTTGCTTTGAAACCATTCTTCCCATTGAGAGAAAAGTGCCAACATTTTCAGACACCATTTCTAAAACAAAGATACTTTGTTCCTCTCATCTCGTTTGCCAGAAAAGAAAAAAAGAGAGAAGAAAATGGCTGAGAGGACACAGAGGGCATTTGAATTGTTTCAATCTAAAGCAAACAAGGCATGTAATTAAAATTCCCCAAGATGCACTGATAAATCTGGCAAAATTGATTCAAATCATTTCACTCATCCCTCCGACTAAAGCGCACTGAAAAACATCAATAAGGCTTTTCAAACTGTGGAGGATGGGGTGGGGGAAGGAGGGTCAGAAAGCAGACGAGCACGGTGGTCATTTATGCACCGCAGTGAAAGACAGTAACCTGCTGTCAACCCGAAGAATATACATTATTTCAGAAACCTCTAAAGAACACACTGACTGGATTAGGTGGAAGTCATACCTGCTGAATGACAACACCGTCACGTAATATAATGTGGTGTAATCTAGTATTCATTAGTGCAGTGTGACTACAGGTAGCAAATTGAAATCACAGAGGTTAATGGAAAGCGTGGACCCCTGAAAGAAAACGCAATGACACTCTGTGCCTTACACTGATAATAAGAATATTCCAGCCCAGCATCTCCTCGGCCATTTAGGAGGTTATAAAGGCTTGCTGATGCCGGAGCTGGCACCTGGCCTCGTGCAAATATGGCTCGGAATCAAAGAATATCCGAAGCACAGCTGATGAGGTTGAAACATTTGATGAATGATATATGTCATGAGCTTAATTTTGCATGAATGAGAGCATTCATTCAGTCCTGCCCAAAGGCTCGAGCTCACCAGAATGCAGTCAAGGTTATTTCCAGCCACATCAGTGCTGGGAGCTGGCAGGAGGGCCCATGTTTGTCCCTTGTTGTATGTGATGAAAGTCTTGATGTGATAATCCACCAGTTTGTTGGCGAGATACATGCCATTTATCCCCTCGACCTATGCAGGACAACGGCAAAAACTGAAGTCATCAAGGCAGGTCCTTTCAACATCATTACCTTCTTTGAATCGTTTAATATGCAACATATTTTATCAGCTGATGTGTGTGTCTTGCATGTAAAATAAGTGGAGTAAATATAGCGGAGTAAAAGCATAAACTAGATTCAAAATGGGTTCGTATTTTATGCTGTATTGAATATGTCACATTAAAAATAGGTATCATATGTATTATAAACCTGTGAATCCACTTTAAATATAATCGCAACTTAGTAAATTGAGGATTTCCTTGTGGATATACTGTGTTAGATTTGAAGGGGGAATTAGTGTTGGAGCAGCCGCAGCTGACCGTGAACAAGGCTAACTACACACCTTATAGAAGTCGACCAGGAGGTTACCAGCGGGTCCCCTGTTGGTTCTCAGATTCTCTAATGAAAGGATAAAGTAGACCCCGGGGGAGTCTGAGATATAGAGGCTGTAAGTGTTGTTCTGATTCCACTCCTGGACGGCAGCAAATACCTGCTTCTCATCTGTGCTGATAATATGCATGTCCTGTAGGAGGGTGTGGGTGAGACAAAGGGAGCAGATGGAAAAAGAGAGAACGGGTGAGAATGACAGATGCAAGTGAACAAAAATAAAGGAGACATAAAAAAGGAAGCCATGTACCATTTGTCTAAATATCATAAGTGTGACTTTTCTTTATAAAATAACAGTTGTGCAGCGACAGGAAATGAAAGTGATTCAAAACTAAAATTGTGTTTCTTTATGATAATACATCTTTTATGCTTTGATAGTAGTTCAGTGTGTTTGCCGCTTACCTTTGGCAGACAGTATTTAGGCAGTTTCATCCGCTTGAAGGATTCTCTCATGTAGGAGACAAAGTAGCTGGCTCGTCCTGACTTGGTTACCTTTGCGGTGAAGTTAAAGCAGCTTTGTCAATCTCTAATGAGACAACATGGATACATTTCTGTATACAGTAGGAGCATCATTTTTACCAAAAAAAGCAGTTTTTTTTTTAGCAATGCAGACAAAATAAAATTTATATTTCCATTTTAATTGATGCTATGGTTATGACGTCTTAAGATTTTTTGAATGGAAAAACCTATGTAGAATGTTGGGAAGATGAAAAACAAAATAGATGGGAGTTTGGTTTTAAAAAGTCATACAGTACTGTGCAAAAACTGCTGAAAATAAAGTGAGGTGTGTCCACAGTTATGGCATTAGTCGTTTTTATTTGTGCAGTTAACAAAAGAAAGCCAAATCAAATCAATATATGCCTTTAAAACAGCACGAGTTCTCCAAGATAAATATGCAAAAGGTCCTTTCTTCTGCATCTTATAGAACTTGTTATGGATTTAGTCTCTCTAAGTGTCTTCCATCTCTTTCAGACCCACCAAACCAACCTTACAGTGCCTTATTTTGCACAGTAACGTATGCAATTTGACCAGCTTCCTCAATGTAGCTCCACTGTGAAGCTGTTGCACCTCCTGAAGGATGTATATTAATTCACAACGCATGACTGACTTGATAAAACACTTGTAATTTTACTCCGCTTTCCACAGAGTCAAAAGCGGACTAAAATTACAAGCACAACAGAAATTATTATCATTATCTCAATTAGTTTAAAGCTAAGAGGCACTGAAAATTGTGTTGGCTTTATCTACAGTGCGTCTTGAAGATCTTAATGCACTACCACTTTCCCATCCACTTACAGCCAGGGCAACGCTACTTGATTGCTTATTTTCTAATCAACTAGAAGGATGGTGTTTGTCCCCCAACACACTACATTAGGGCTCTAATGGAATAATCTATCGAAAATCAATGAGCTGCATTCTCCCAGGCCACATTTTTGAGGATGTTGCACTTGGCTGTTCGTTCTCTCCCAAGAGACTTTGGAGGTGTTGAAGACTGCTTATTTCGTTGTAGCCTGAATCGATAACCTCATTACTCTTTGTCAAGTTAAATCCAACTGCCCCAAGCAATGAAAGTCACAAGAAAGTCATCTGTGCCACCACGGCTCGGCACAGACACTCTCTGTGTGTCCAGTTATTTTCACCAGCATCTTCCTCACGTCTGCCTCTGCCTTGACGGTCAATCTCATCTCGGCTAAATGCAATTTGGGCATTTTATTGAATCACCATCTCCGAATCACGCTGTGATATATTTTTTTCATACATTTTCATTCTTATATCGTAGCCATTCCAATCAAGTCTGTGGATTAAGTGTGTTGAAAGTGAAACTGGGTCACAGCTAAAGTATCGCTGCTGCAACATCATACCATATCAAAAGATTAAATCTGTGGATAAATAAATTAAAAATGAAGAGCAAACATTTTGGGGTGTTTATTCAAAATGAAAGCGTGCAGTCCTAGAAAACTGCTGCCGTTTTGGAGTTTTATTTTCGTGAAGCTTGGCTGGAGCTAAATAAGAATGACCAAATGTATCAAGCCTGACCAACAGAGAGGAAATTACTTAGCTGTGGCTGGAAATCAATGACAGCGGAGGGCATTTGAAAATTAAATTTCTAATAATGACCCTGACTGCAGCTGTCTAATTGAAGTCAAAGTCAGAGTGAATGATAATAAGGACACTAACCTGTCTATTCACAGTCCCTTTGTCGTGTGCTCTCAGCGAGCAAACACATTTTTCAGGCATGGAGTATATCTGTGCGGAAACTCAAACACTGAGTGTGCCTTGACATGAACGAGACAAAACATAATCAAAACACCCATCGGGATAGTGGGGGAACAGGTGTGTGTTGGGAAAAACCATTATGTGGGTTTTGATGGAAAAGCATGAATTAGGTGCACAAGAGAGCAACGTAAAAACAAAAAAAAATCCCCCCAAAAACAGGAAAATCAAAGTTCACAGACACAGCAGACTTTGCATGAAAAGATACAGACAACTGGTAATCTATTACTATGCAAACCTGCGTGAAAACATATTCATCCTGCACAACTAGTGAGTTGGTGTCGACGTGTCCGGGGAACAGGTACTGTCTGTTGCCTTCTGTGCACCGTGGAGCTCTGCATTTCACATACTGAGCACCTGGAAAGGAAATCAATCAGAAGTAAATTACAACCACTTGTCTTAAAACAACACTTTTTTAATGTACTGGAGCTGCTATACAGTATGTAAATGCTACATCCATTCCAAGTTCAGAGCTCTGCAACAATTTTAAACTCGGGTAATATTCCAACACTGATACTAGTCAGTTGGCACTTTTAAAATCCAAATTAGCTGAGTTTCAACACTTCGAGCTCCTGCAGTGTGTCACACTACAACAAAAAGTTCAGGATGTTATTGTGTGAGACAAGAGGAGTTTGTATGCTAATTCAGATACAGATTTTCTCACCGCAGGAGGAACGTGAGTATCTTTTCCAATGCAGGAAATTCCTATAATTGGTTTGACAGAATATACCACGCTGTTTAGAAAGGGAAAGCTGAGGTTTGTCTATGAAACACAGGGGATAGATTAGGGAGAAGAAACATCCATCAGCCCGCTAAAACTCTCCGTTTTTGTCAGGAGACACCTATTCTGTTTTACTAGACTTCAGAGACCAATCTGAACAGCAGAACAGGTCTCATCTTGGCTGTGACCTCGCTCTAAATGAGAGGCAAAGGGGTCCTGTGGGTCTTGCTACGGCAGCGATCTGGAGTGCAGCACTCACGGCCTTTTGCGATGCGCGTCTCGATGTGGACCACATCTGATTCTCTGTCCAGCCCCATTACCGCCCTTGAAAGAAGAGGAGGAGGAGACGATGGAGAGAAGCGGAAGAATGGTGGTGGGCAAGAGAAGGGAAAATGAGAAGAAGAAGAAGAAGAGTGGGTGGTTAGGTTGAGTATCACAGCTGCAGACGGACATCCCTGTTCCGAGAAAGTCGTAACAATATGTTGTTATCTTGTGTAAATCAGTCAATGTAGAATCTGCAACACCAGCGGCAATTAATCTCAATTCACTAAGGCATCAACAAAGGAAACAACAAGGGAAAGGGGGTTGTTGTTGTTGTGGGTTGTTATGAAATTGCAGACGCCTGCAACACCATTTTGATAAATAACTATTTGACATAATGTGCGTTAAGGAATAGAATTCAAAAGCAAAAATAATGCATTGTTTCGGAGACCGTTAAACCCGCTGTGCTCCTCTTTTTTTGTATCAAACATCTCGCTGTTGATGCATGTGGAGAGGATGTCCTCCAACCAATGTCCTTTCGTTCCCGGCTAAAACACACTTGGTTTGACACAAACCATGACAAAGAGGGATAAACGGGCTCGCATCAATATTCACTGCCTTGTGTCAGCGCAGACTAAATGACAGCGACAACAAAAACAGCATGTCATGTTTGCTATGAAAAAAGAAGCACTATATTCTTTCAGGTCTACGTGACGTGGATGTAATCGGTTTTGTGGCCGGATGCAATGGAGGAGATCTGCTTCTGACAAGAGGTCATGGGATCCTTCTGACAGCAAAGGGTCATGAACACTATCATTATGCAAATTACAATCAATCACTGCAGAAAACAGCTCAAAAATAGGATCCACATAATCATACCAGTAGAATCTGCCTGGCATCACGTTGTCGTGAACAAGCTGCCATTTCCTCCCGAAGTCCATTGAACTGTACAGCTGCAAGACAAAATTAGGCCGATCTTAGTCGCACTTCGTCACACCATCACCGAATCCACAGCAGAATCAAATGCAAGCAAAACTTTTAAAAGCGCCTATTACTGTACTTTCACATAAAGGTTCATTGCGGATTCACTCAGAAGCTACCTTGCTGTCATGACTGTAAGCCAGTATCCAGTCCTCCTGTGCGGGGTGGAAGAGCAGGCTCAGGATGTTGAAGTTAATGGGATGCTTGTCAAAGCTTGCCCCTTCATCTGAACTGATGAGAACAGCGCTCTCTACCTCTGGGTCGCTAAGCATCATTATCTAAAGTACAGAGGGCCAGACCAGGGATATAGCATTAGAGGAGAGAGCGAGAGAGACACAGAGATACCGTCATTTGGCAGCAATTTTAAGAAACTATAATTCGATGTCAGGAGTGAGCTTGGAAGAGATCAGACGGAGAGATAAAAGCAACGGACGACGCTGACCTTCCGTTTGTTGGTTGGGCAGACATACAGGTACATCAAAACCGTCCTTGAACCCACTTTGTCATTGAGTTTGGTGTAGGTGCTGCCATAATCCGTGGATCTGGACACAAACAAAAAACAAATCGCATGTTTGATGAAGAAATCCATTAGACACAGATTCAGCACCGTAGCAGCGCTTTGGCATCTTTAGTCCATTAACTGCAAATCACTAATTCTGTACAAGACTGCCTTTCCAGAGCATGCCGCACATTTCAAGATTGATTTTCTACCATTTAGGCTGTCTTTTGCTTTAAGGGATGAAAAACAACTTGCAGAGACTAAATTCATGCTAATGTCGCTTTTGTTGCTCTTGTAGTTTTAAGAAATGTGCTACACCAAAAAGTGCCATTACTCTGCCAGTCTATCTACTGTATGCGCTCAAATTATGAAGAACCAAATATGAAAAAATATGCAGAGGGTGGCAGCTGAATAAAAAGCAAACCTTTCAAGTAGTCAGTGATGCAGAGCTTTTTTTTGTTTTGTTTTTTTTGTACAGAAATGTGCTTTGCAGACAGACAGATAAAATAAATCACTGATTAAATAAACCTTGGACCGCTAGTAAGCAAAATTGAATGAGTGGATCTCCATTTTGTTTGCTAAAGCCTGCTAGTCTAAAGAGTCACACCCTAATTTGCATGGCTGTGTATTTACAATATATACAAGACTGTAGCAAATCAAAATAAACATAACATTAAGTGAAGCTATAATTAACTGACTCTAACATCTAAATTCAAAAGCCTTGTGTGTAGGTTGTTGTGTCAACTGTAGAGCTCAAATATCACAAATAAAGAAGATCCAGAAAGTCACTCTTGTGATTTAAAGAAAAAATAAAAGTCAAATAATCCAGTAAATCTTTTAGAACACAAACAAAAGTGAAGGAGGTCCTTATCTGTAGCTCAAATTCAAGATGGTAACAGCTTGCTAGATTGAGGACACAAACAAACCGCTGGAGAGGAGATACATCGCTGCTGAAATAGAAGGTTGTGTTACTGTGGTAATGTGAAACTATACTGCAAGAAGGCTGTAAAAACAAGAGTGAACGGAAGCAATACAATAAGATGCAAAGAAGGCTGACATCAGCTGGTGAAAATGAAGCGGCACTGCAAGCAAATTAATACATTTGCCTCAAAGATTATTTGGCAACAGCGTACAGCATCCCACAGTTTATTCCTGTCAGCTACTGGTGACAGCAACCTACCAAGAAAGAGCGATATGCCAGACAGAAAAGATGGAACACACAGCTGCAAACCAATTTCAGGCTGGATGTAAACAATGCAGCTTTCAAAATATTTAAAAAAAAAAAAAAATCATATTTGCAAATATTTTATAAGGACTGAAAAGCTTTGACCAGGCTTGTTAGGACACACAGGCAATTTAGGGAGGAATACAGAATGTAAATATAACTATGTTTACAAGGAGACTCCACAGGGAACCTTTAGCATTTTGCAAAATTTAAGGAAAAAGTATGTTGTCACTATGTGGTAACGCATTAGCGCACAGGGACTAATTTGAAGACTCATGCTTGCTGCTGCATTAAAGGAAACTAAAACTGTAACGGTCTTTGACAACAAACAGGAAAATATGTTTATCAAGAGAAGCCTAATGTGTTAAACAGCTTTGGTATATTTCTGCATTAAAAAGGTTGGCATATTAATTGGACAGTTCCTTTTTGCAACAGCAATAATGTAGCTTTGACAAACACGTCATGCAGACTAAATATTCATTCATCACATGTCAAGCAAGTCCCTGCAAGTCTTTGCAAGGTGATTTTCATGCTACACTGACATGTAATGAAAGCAGGGCCTGCCTGCAAGGTAGGAAATCAATTTATGAAGTTCACGTATGGTTTGGAGAAGACTCAACAGTAATATGGCTGAGTACAGTACATGCAATTTGTACTTAAAAGGCTAAAACATCCAGCACAGCCAGTCCTCGAGTGTAACATCATTCTGAGTGATGAACACATTGTACGCTTACAGTATATGAGGAATAATTCTCCTTTCATACTAGCAGATCTTTGCATGTTGAAGACTGTGAGGGAGGAATTTCTGAACACATCCTTTCAAGTGCAGTGGTGAAATCCCCTTTCACATAGCTTTTTATCTTAAATAAGAGCCAGAATGGCCTTTTGTTCTCTCCGCCTGATTTAGATACTCAGTTTCATCCTCTTTCATTCAGTTTTCTTTTCAGTAGGTAGTGTGGTATGCTGTTGCTATAGTGCAACAAATTAGCCAGACAAAAGTAAGATATATACACGCTTACTGTGAGAGATGTGATAGAAAAAATACTCAAATAAAGAGAAAAATAAATGAGTAAATGACCCGGTTCTTGGCCTTATTTGTAAAAGGAACATTCAGATCTGTAGAAACATACTTCCACTTCACAGAGCCGCATCTCCCGACAAGGGTAGATGTGTTTGTCATTCCAGTCTTCATATTTCTTCTCACCAGAAACAGCGATTCTGAGCTCTCAGTTCTACCTGAGTGCCTCCAAATGTAATTTCACTGTATAATTGGATAGACATCCAGTGTCTGCTATCATTGTCTGCGCATTAACTTGAATCGTCCCATTTGCTGTTGACATTGTTTTCAGAGACTTACCCCTAAACACATTTGTATTTGTGCTTAAGTACTCCTTTCAGTTGGGGGAGCTGTCTTTGATTGCGGAGGAAGATGAAGGCCTCTTATATGACGTTATTACATTGTGATGGTTGTTTTGCGGAAAAGACAGTCATCGCAAAACACAAAGAGGCTTGATGCGTGTTTAGATAGCTTCTGCAAGTCACCCATTGATCTGCGCGTCGCATTTTGCCACCAACAGTGGCCCAGAGCTGTAGCCATAAATCATTTATTATGTTGTCACAGAAATCATTTACTCTCTTTTCTTTTCATAGCATTCAAATCTCAGATTTTCTAATACCCATACTAAGAGCCTTTGTGCACCCCCTGCGGTACACTCTAATTTACTTGTGGTGCCATTGTTAAACAGACACCTTGATGATGGAAGACCTCCTGTACACAATATGGGATTTCAAAATGTGTCAAGTCGAGTGTAAATCTTAGTGGCGCCTCTGGTGAAACAGATATTAATTTGAAACTCTATGCTTGGCGGACTGATGGTCTCTTTTTCACGTGTATTTCAGAATGAAATGAGTTCTCTGCAGGCTATGAGAGAGGTGAGAGAAAAGGCATATCAGAGGTTGGATTGGGCTCTATGGTATAATCCTTAATGAACTCCATTCTTATTTATGACCTGACAGGGCACTGTAACTCACCTCTCAATACATACTCAATGAAATTACTACGGCTATACAGTAGCAATTGCATGTCAATTGCTTCTGAAACAAAAGGTTACAGACGACAATCAATCAAAAACTCCATCAGAAAGTTTCTAGGTCAGAGGAAAAGCACCACAGATCCAAACACAGAATCTCTCAGATCAGTCTTCCGGTTTATCTTTCAGGAACAGCTTTTCAAAAAGCTGTTTTGCTGATGATGGACAGAAAATAGGTTGTTTTTAAAAGGTTGCTGTGGTTTTAGTTGTGTTATTTATGGGACTGCAGGAAGCAAAGAGGAGGACGGTTCAATCTGAACTACTTCAGAACTCTTTATTAAAACATATTTCATATTGGCTTCCAGTGAAACTTGATTGTTCATATCCTAGCAAGGGGGAACACTATAAATCATACTTACAGGATATAGCACTCCCTATGAATACATTATTCTTATTGTTTTTAGGCCTGTGCTTTTGCATTTTTATAAAATTCCTGAAATGATGCCATAACCTTTGTGTTTAGATGGAAAAGGAAAAATGGCAATGATTAAAAAAGAAAAGCTTACCTCCACAGTGAGCTCTCAGTAACAGCCCCCAGGTTGAAGTCATTCAGCTTAGTCAGGATCAGGATCACCTACAACAGAACAGCAGTAGATCTATTTAATTACATGTCAAGATCTGATTTTTTAAAAAAAAGTCTTTACATAAATGCCCCCCTCCCTCCGGAACACATTTCCTGTCTACTCCTAATGATGTGGAATGGATGCAACATGGCTGCTACATTTCCTTACTAATAAATATCAGTCCCATGCAGCATGTTATCCCCATGACAAGTGATCCTCATGTTGTCAGGAGACGTCGGTTTACTGGTGGCAGGATCTGAAAAAATCCTTGTGGGCTGTCAAGAGTTGTGTCTGTATCTCATGTGGAATGATACCTACATGACAGCAAAATCTGAACATAATTGTTCAGTGAACAATAAAAAGAAATGCAGTCAGTGGCTGCACTGCATCACCCTCTCTCAGGCCCCTTTTCTTTTTTCTTTTTCTAAACTTCTGCCTCACATTTGCTTGCAAAGTACTTAGCTCCAACAAAGCACCAACAAATGTTGACCTCTAATGCTGACGGTACATGTTGTGTTGTGCCACTTATTTTACTTGTTGGAAAATGTCCATTTCCAGTTTGTGCTAAATGCATTTGCGTGTTCTCTGAGGATGGTTGGACAATGTGCTTCTGAGGAATCAAAAAAGGCGGCCCATAAAAGCCTGCCAAGGCACAGAGGGCAGAGTGAAATGGTGTGCATACGCATTATTGTCACTCCAGTGGCATTATAAATGACTTCCCATGGGGATGCTCATAATTCAGCAAAGAAAGAGGGGTAGCGTAGAGGAGTTTGGGGCATGGGATGAAGAAAGGGAGAAGGGATGGTTGATAATAATAATCAAGGAGCGGAAACATGACACAATATGACGATTTAAAAAAACAAAACAAAACAGAAAGATAGGTCAAAAGCTCAATTACAGTGAGTTTAAACACATTAACCTTATGGGACCCATGGAACGAGTCATTAAACTGTGAAAAGCCACACAAGACTCAGAGGAACAAAGGCACGCCTGTAAGTCTGCTTTGAAAATGTTAAAAACCCAATTGACCCACAATTTAGCCATCAAATGGCCACTGTGCATGGCTGGGACTATCTGCATTACAGGTTAATTAACCAATCACACAGAGAGATAAGCATTTGCATAACTAAATGCACCATGTCTGCAAGGTCCAATGCTGGAGTCTGAATCAATTTGGAGTACAGACTTAGTTAAATGGCTGTGATGTTAGGCCTAATTGCCTGCTTTGAAAAATAGATACGAGAGAAAAACTCTGCCAAACTGTTGATCGTTTGTCTCCTCAGTTCTCCTCCGCTAACAACAATGACTCTATGTCATGGGACATTATAAATACGACGAGGTAAATTGAATCTGGAATTGATTTTATCAGTGTCAAACTAGAGGCAGCTCATTCGTAACCATAGGGATTCAAATATCCAGCAAGGCAAATTAACTGAGTGAATAAAAACTAGATGTTCACAGTCTTATGAGTTTCAATCACTCGTGCCACGTTTTGCACGTGAATCCCAATTTGATCAAACGCTCACAAATTTAGCTGAGGATGTAAAATAAGCTCGAAAAAGAGTCCCAAACGGCAAAACTCGATAACAAAAAGTCTCTCAGCACCCAGGCTGTAATTGCCATTTAAGAGCGCTCCCTTAACTGTTGTCAACGTGTCTGTGTGGTTGCCTCATTAACAAAAGCTGACCCATTGAATTGGGTCAGTGCAGATCTACCTCAGGGACCAACAGACTAGTGAGGCAGATGACTGTTTGGATGATTTGTCCCTAAGTGGATACATCAAGAGTACATCACTGGAGACTGTGTGTTCCCACGTCTTCGGCATTATTGATAGGCTGCGCATCTGTGGCGCAAGTCAATAGGGAGCAACTACTATACATGCAAATGCTCAGACCTGTAAGGAGAGTGCACGACTTCCACTGTGAGATCCCGACAAATGAAGCCGCATTAAGCACACGCTTCTAAGAGTTTATGATGCAGCCTTGCACTTATATTAAGACTGGGAACAAACAAACACAAAATGGCTTCCAGAATTATTTTGAGCCTTCTAGGTAAATACAATTCTCCATGCATATCATCGCTCACTTCCATACATGAAATTAAGTAAGGACCCTGGAAGGCCAAAAGCAGTGCATTTATTCATGTTTATGTTTTATTGATGTGAGCAAAGAGAGCTTTGCCCCGGGAAAGTCAACCAATCATTTTTCAGATTGGCTCTCACCCTCCAAGGAGTTGGGTTTAGTCATCCTTTTATCCTAACATTCTATTCTTGTCGCTTTCTTCCCCTTCTTTGCTTCCTTTTCCCTTTCGTTCGTTCATTTTTCAATCTCTCCTCCTTTGTTTCTTTCTTCCTTGTGAAACAGGCTCTCCAGGTACTGTCTTTTGCAGTGGTTTCTTGTTGTCTTTTTTAAATTTATTTTTACATCCAGCATATTTCATGAGGTAAATAAGGGGAAAAAAGCACAAAAAAGGCATATCACTGTCAGATGCTGTTTGGCCACGCGAAGATTTTGACTCTTTCAGATGGCTGACTAGACAGACGCCATGGCAACAAATGTGGTCGAGCCATAATGTCATTGTGATATACTGTATCAGCTCAACGCAAATGCGTCATCCGCACACATCTACACACTCCACTTGCAGAAGCACTCAAACATGCAGTCGTGGACACAGACTGTTAGACCAAATAATGTCTTTACAATTTCCATTTTAATCCCCTCTTTAAAAAAAAAAAAAAAGAGAAATGTTGAGATTTTAAGGTGCTTCAGTGGGACGTGAGAGGCATCTCAACACCATGATGGTGGGCAGAAGGTTTTCTACACAGTTCACAATTTAGGAATGAATCATTTCTATGTACTGTCCTGCAATATGGCTAATAATAAAATGAAACAGACTGCTGCTGCACATCAGCACAGTTACATTGTGCTTTCCAACACCGCACTTCCAATGGAACCTGTTGCTTATTCAGGCCCCAGTGAAGCATCATTAGGATGGCACCCCTCAAATATTATTTCTGTTTAATTGGGTAGTCAAAGGAAGTAGAGGGACCCTTACTCTAAACATCCCCACCTCCAGACTGTTGTTTCTTTTCTGCTCAGGTGGAACACATCATGACAAGTAGGAACAATCTTTAGAAATATGAGAAATGCAGCCACTTTCATGTAGATCTGAAAATGTTTTTTGAACATAACCAGAGGGGACGACTGAAAGAGCTAAATTAATTTCCAAGGGACCTCCAAAGTTGATAGCAATGAATGATTTAAGACTCTTTGTAACAACACGGCTACCGGCTGACACTCAAGAGAAGCGTTGACACACGGCTCAATTCTATTTACCTTTAGCATCATCTGAAAAGTTGCCATCTAAAATGACACACATTTACATTCTCATGAATACACATAAGCTTCTGTATATTGTACTGTAGGGTAAATGCATCCGTACAGCGAGGCAGCCATCTCCAGGGAGTAACCCCTTTCTATTTAGCTCCACTCCTCTGAGTCTAACCACAATCTTAAAATGTCTGACAACTCGCTGGAATGTATAAACACTAATTAAATCATTTTCTTAAACACAAGCTTTAATGAGCTGATTTTTATTCAAATATATCAGCTTTCTCTGACAGCTGTCTGGAGGTCAGTTTTGTGACCTTATCAGATTCGATAAGGAGAGTAAAGGTGTGTTTTGAATCCATCAAGTGATGGAGCCAAACATAATCTGACAAATCTGGAGTGTGGCCATTTTTGTATTTACCTGAGGTGTGTGTAGAGGCACGTTTACAGTAAGTGCGGTTTATTAATTTACAGCAGTAAAGAAATGCTAGATAGACGTTTGAGGTAATTTAGGAATATTGTCACCATTACAATGCTTGAGCATGAATAAATGGATTTTGACACTGTAAAATGTCCTGTTAAAAGACTGTGTGAAGGAAATTCAGAGATTTGGTCCTAAACACATCAGCATCAGTAGCTCGTTTACGAGTTACTGCACCTACCACAGTCGACAGTTTGCTCGCTAGCTCTGCCTTAGTCCAACAAATGCATCTTCCCTGGATGCCAGAATTTGCAAAACAACTCAATTCCTATGAGTAATGAGATGAAGAAGATGTGGATTGTTTCTGTAAAGAGCCGCATCGCTAGAGAGCTGAGGATCGCTACCATCACCCACCTCATGGTGAACATTTCACTCCAGGCAGTTTTATAAGGTTTTATCACTGGGATTCATGGGTGATGAACTGAATGGGGCCAAATGGACAAACCATTCCTTGGTTTTCATTTCCCTGTCCTGCCAACATCTGGTGCCATTGTCACCAGTGCATGCCCACTACTGCAAGTTGCCTTGTGTGCTTAATTTATTATACTAGGCAACTTAGTCCACAGCTGTGAAAGTGACTGCAATATTCCGTATCTACTGTGTGCTTTTGTGATTTCACATTTAATGTGTTGTGTTTGGTTAAAACAACCAAAGGCGTGCACTACGAAGCAAGATTAATGGGTTAGCGAGGAGTGTTGAGCCTAAAGCCACAGTTTTCAAGGCTCTGTTTTAACCTGGCTACATCACCATGGTAACAACAACATATGCTGCACAGCTAACCTGCTCTGGAGGAGGTTATGTATGCATAGGTTCGGGAACCTATAAGCATTTATTGACGCAGAAAATGCATGAATGCTTGTTGAAGTCCATTTTACACTGCTGGTATTGCAGCAAATAGCAGAAGGATTACGCACTTCTGTATACTATACTGTATTTACTACAAAGAGTATTCAACCAATGACGTACATCTTCTCATGTTTAAATGAATGAAGTTTAAGAGCTCCAACGTGGAGAAATACAGGGCTGAGGGTGCACCTGTAGCTCAACAGGTTGAGTGGGCAGCCCATAAACAGGGGCAATAGTTCCCAATGCAGCGGCCATTGGTTCAAGTCCAACCATTGGTCATTTGCTACGTGTCTTTCCCCCACTCTTCTCCCCACATTTCCTGTCTCTCTCCACTGTGCATTATAACAAAGACAATAAGGCGAGGTAAAATAAATGTGTCAACCTACACCATTAACAATTTTCTACCAGTATACCACTCCTGTATTGGTTCATACCACAATTCATTTTTATATTCCTTGTAGCTTTCCATTATAACAACAACAACCTGTTTCTCATGACTGATGTAGGCAGCATATAATTTTTTTTTGTGAAATAAGAGTGAAATGATGCATCAAATACCCTCTTTTATAGGGTTCCAGCACAGAGACTGATGAAGAAGACCTGGATTAACAAAGAAAACTGTTAACTACTGTTGTGAAACCCATTATTCTCTGATTGGGTTTTACGAAGGTACAGCAAAAAGTTCTCTGCCTCACCTGTAAACAAGGGATGGAACTCCCATTTTTGGGCATAAGTATACTATAAAGCATTATACCATTTCCTACAAAAACTCAAATGTTTGAAGCAATCAAAGAAAAAAAGAGAGGAAAGCACAGATGGCAGAAGCAGCCAAATGTAGCTTCAGAGTGATGATGGGGTCATGTATACTGTTCAGGTGTATCTGGAGAATCAAGATGTGACCTTCTTCTGTTAAGGTATAGCGAAGCTTGAACATTGGTGGACCAAGTGCAATGAAGTTGAGGGAGACTATGCTGAAAAGTAATGTAAGAACAACTTTCTCCTGTGACTTTTTCTGGTGAGGCAAAGAACTTTTTGAAGTACCCTCATAGGTTTTTTTTTTTTTTGATCCAGCTGACATAAAGAAATCCTGGCTATCAAACTTGCTTTGTAGTAGATGCCTCAGGTTAGTTTGCACGGTTAGTCTGGTTCATTTGAGGTTGATATGAAAGCTGTGAATCAGAGTCCTCAGTGGATACATTCCGAGCATTGCAGTGCAGATAACACAGCTTATTTTTTTCCTGGGTTTGAAGCACAATTTTGTATACTTAGTGACTTTTATTCATTCGAATTAGGCTGGGTTTGCAGCTTGTCTGAATCTCCAGCCAGCAACTTTACTATTTCATGGCTGTGTATTTTTCAGTTTTTTGTTTTTTTGACACAAAGGCGGCTGTTTACAGTCAAACAGCCCCAAGGCTCTCCTGTACACTACCTGCTCAGCACCAAAGAGCAGACAGACACAGTTAGTGATGAACTAGTGGCCATTTAGCAGCAAAGAGACGTGTTTGTCTTTGAAAAATAATTTTTTAAAAAATTTATATAGCATTAGTTGCTTATTCTGCCAAATATCAATCGTCAATTTTGGCCTCAAGAATTCAGAATCAGTCTGGCTATTACACAGACTTACTAAATATATCACTGTAAAATAGATCAAAGCAAAGAGAACAGGCATTACAACAGGTCATAGATCAAAAAGGAATTCTGTATGTCATTACAGTGAATGAAGACATGAGAAAGAGAAAATAAAAAGTCACTTCAAAACAATATGGAATATTTTTTGATCGAAAAGGGACAATACCTTGCTTTTAAATGATTTCAGGAGTGATTTGCATAATTTCGTACTGATGTCACAGTGTAAATTACCCAGAAATTTACCGTCCACCATTACTGGTTTAAATAACAGCTAGAGAAGTGGTCTGAGGGAGGAAGTGGGGTGAAAACCGTAGAGCACAGAGGGAAGAGCCCAATAATGCTGATCCACAGAGACCCTCCTAATGTATCCTGGCTATTATCAGATGCCAAAAGCTGGCATATCTATGCAAGAGGAGCAAGCTGGGACTCCATTGTTCACCTCACTACACTGCATTTCACGGACCTGTTCACGCAGATGCAATCCTGAGGACACAAAAATAAAACCTGTTTTATTTGTTGCTAAGCTCATTACATTCTCAACTTCATTAAGGCAAGGAAGACAGAAGCCAAGGGCAAGAAAGAGCCATTCGAGTAATTTGACAAACACTGTGCATTCTTTACGTCAACTTTCTAATTAATATCCTACATCTCCCTCCCACACCGAGCGCCCATCAGGTCTGTTGTCAACTATCACTTTTAATTTTCATCTCTTGTGCTATGAGTCGAAAAGGTCACCATGGAAGCACAAGAAAAATGAGCGTTTTGTGTCATTTGTTGAGCCAAATGGGACTTGCTTAAAATCTAGCACCGGCATAGAGGTAAAAAAAAGTAATCCGTACATCAAAATGAGCTCAACACTTAAGTGTCACACTACATTCAACTTGTTAGTCATAAATTGTTATTCCTTTTCTTCTCATAAGATTAAAGATTAATATATTCATGCATCTATTACAAATTATCTGAAGCAAACACCTGCAGAGAAAAGAAATACAGTATTGGTAGCAAATTTGCATAAATTTCTTTAAGGCTTGACAGCAGCGAGGGCAAAATCAAGATGCACCGCAAGTGGGTGGAGGGAAGAAAAACACAACATCTTGATTGTGGCTCGGTGAGGACGTCTCCAAAGTAGAGCACTTAGCAGAGAGACAAATGTCTTTTAAGAGAAATGGTGCAGTCGAAGAGAGGCCTTGCTCTGTCCTCAGCTTATCTGTGGACCAAATTGATTGTTTGTACTTTTGTGGGTGAAAACATACGCTGGGGGATTCGGCTTTCATCAAGTAAACCCCAGGAAAATGTCCCTTGTGCATTAGTCTGTATGTTTGCTTATCCACCCGACTCCTGAGCTGTGGTCATATAACCCTGATGCTTCAAGCTTGAGAGGTTTCACCAATCAATTCAGTCCATTATGGAGGGGAAATTAATGAAATGGGCTGAATATAAAAGGGTTTCACTTCAAATACAGCTCTATTGTGAGATCTTGTGGGTATGTTGTACTTTCTTCCTGCTAACGACAATACACAATAAAGCGTGCTGTTTGCCCTTACTGGGATAAAAGATTGTGATTGGTCTGCATTATTTTTTAAAAGAAAGCTTGGGGTAAAAAGTCAATAAAATATGTTTAATGGACTCGTATGGAAATATAAACTGCACTTGGTTGCTATTTTTCTTCCTCCTGTGTTTTGACGCTGCCATGCCATAATGCACTGTGGTTTGCACTAAAAAGGTGGAAAACAGCAATCAAGGACAAATCTGATGGCAATTTTAGAAGCCATTTAAATGTTTTGACACATTTGACAAAGTTTTAGTCACATACCGTGCAATCTAAAATTAATTTGATGCATTGTAAGCAGTGTGGAGAGCCAAAAATACAACATTAGCATTTTTGCTCTTAGAGGATTTGTGCACTGTGCTGCTCTTGACTGCTCATATGTAGAGTTCAGAGGTGGAAGGTACTGTAGCACGACTACATTTACACTCGTCGGTATGTTTCTACATTATTCATTAAGCAATAGAATAAAACTACAATTTCAAATTAACCAGGGTGAAATGTGATGGTATAAAATCTAATATAAAATGAACATTTTTTTTTTTATTATTTTTTAATAACTTTGGACACTAGTTTGCATTTTGGAGAACTTTGTGCAATCTAATGCCATTTAGACATTTCTTCCAGTCTCTTGTGTTCCTTCACAGCTTTGGCTCCTAATGGCTCGGCTTCTGCCCGGGGGGGTCTGAGCTGGAGCCAAAGGCGGTAGTGAGTCCAAATTGAGATTTTGGAAGAGAGAAGCCCTCCACCTAAAATGACCCCCTTCACTGCCAAAAGTGCTGTGAAACTGGGATCATGAGCTAAATGTCTCCCACATATCCACAATTTGTCTTTCTTCCCCCTGTCGCTCATTTGCATTTTTCATAATGCATGGAGGCAGAGACGGGCAACTCATTTTAGTTTGGTTAACATCAGTTTTGATTTCACACAGGAATTATATTTATGTACCACTATTTTGTTTTGCCAGTTATGTTTGGAGGGAAGCATAAAGGCTGCCAGGATTATGTTTGGTGGGAATTTTTCTTTTTCAAGAAACCTAAGTGCTATGTTCTTGTGCTAAACTGGAGTAACTGGGAGGTGGTTGGAGAGTGGTTGTCAGTGGTTTTCTGCCCAGTTGGGCGACTTACTTCTGTTTTTTTTTCACTAAATGGGAAGTTTGTTGTGACTCATGATAATTAAGGCTACTTTTCTTATCATTTGGGTAGGTTTCTCAGACAAAAAGTTGTAGTTGTAGTCCAGCAAATTGACCATTCTTCTTTCCAGAATATTATTATCAAGAATGAGAGGATAACAGTGAACTGAGTTCAGTGCATACGACAATACACGACAAACCAAATGTCATTTCAGTTCATTTCTGTGAGGATGAAACTTTGGTTACAAAGTGATGTTTTTGTGATAGCAGCCTCATAAAAGCTTATCTGTTCATTTAAGTGATGACCTTTTACATGTAATGTTATCTGGATAGTCTTGATAGAAAAAAACTCTCCCTTGTTTTGGATCAGTGATTCTAATAAAACAGAAGAAATGCTGTGTTCATATTCAGCCATGGGGCTATAATCCTTCTCCCTACAGAGACTTGCAAATCTGGCAACCCTGGTGGATGTTCAAAACACAGGTGTTTGACACCAGAAACATCATCTCCAACAGTTTAGACAATAAAAACCCTTTGGTTAAGGTTAGGGACATATCGGGGTTTCAGCTCAATGTTAACCTAAACATGTAGTGTCTCGTGCTTCTAGTCAAATTCTTCAAAATCTAACCAAGACCATTATCTCTGCATAGCAACAACATTAACAAAGTGCTGAGTACACAAACAATAGAAAAAGGTTTTAGCATGCTTTGGTTGCTACAACCAGATATTTTTTTACCTGAAGTGTCAACGCTTTGCAATTTGTCAAATACGTTAATATTCACTTATTTGGGTGATTAAGTTAAAAAAGTCTCTGGGCTACAAAATGTGTCTTTCAAAACACAGTCGTAACTACTTTGCACATTACTGGCAAATAAGCGTAATTGATGGACACATGGTTGATAATGCAGCCCTCACTAGGTCAAGATTGGCTGTTTGTTTATTATGCTGGCTTGATTTAATTACATTGAACATTTGATGCTACAGAGATATCCTTTAACATAAATTGGGTGAAAAGTGGCATTCTGAGCAATGAATTTGTTTGGTTTTCTATTAGTTTACCTGCTCGTTGTAATCAATAAAATTTGATGGTGTTTAATCATAATATGTGTAAACAACCACATTTCAAATACAGTAATTCCAAGGGGCTTATTGCACCATCCTAGCTTCACTAGACTATTTACACTTTGTTTACAGAACGTCTCTATATCACACAGACATGATTATGCGACGGTCCAATATGATGAAACTTCAATTATCTCCGTATGGAAAATTGGAGCATTGAACCAAATATAAGCAGAGCGTAGAAAGACTGAACTAAATGAGGATATAATCAAAGACTGAAGTGACATTATCTAACATTACAGAACCCGATTCTTGCACTGTGTAACTTGGATGAGCAGGTACAATCTCCTAATGAAAGTGTGTGATGTTTTAAATCACTATTCAGCTAACTACAAGATGAAACTAGATTTATATTCTCAGTGTGGACACCACCTTAGCACTGGTTTCCAGCAACCATAAAACAAAAAGAAGGAAGAAGATTCTCAGTCGGGACATTGTGGCAGAGATGAAAAGGCAGAAGAGGATGTTGATGGAGGAAGTCAGGAAGAGAAAAAGAAGAGTGACCATGAAAGAAGCTGGGCCAGACTAAAGGCTGGCCTTTACTTGCTGGCAGAAGATTTGCTAAATAAAAAGCTGCACGACAGACAGCGAGCTGGCCTTCTTGCCATTGTACTAGTAAATAATATTAGCTGGCTTGCTGCAGTACTAGTATATCTTGTGTTGTTGCAGTTGCTTGATGTTGGGTTGTGTTAATAAAGTTGTCAGCTTGCAAAGTTTTGATCATGAGTCAAGTCAGAGACTTAACTGATAGCTAGACATCTGTGCCAAAACGAGTGCATCTACTTTACTCAAATGGAGATGCTTCCATGGGCTTCTACTATATATCTGTGACTATTTGGTGGGGGAATTAAATTTTATTTTATTGCTGTTAGATTACATTTTTGGAATTTATGAGTGTGAATGTTAAAAAGTAAGCTACATAATAATAATCCATGAAAATATCAAATATTCTCTAATATTATTATTAACTGTCGTTGTATCATTAGTAGTTATTATTATTAGTAGTAATACTACTACTATAATAATCCTAAAAATGATCCTAATAATGATTTAGAGAAACAATTCTTTATAAAATGGTGTCATATAAGTATAAGCAGGATATTGAGAAAGCAAAACAACCAATAAAAAAAGTTTAAAGACCATTAAAAAAAAACCAAAACGACACCACCACAAAAGTAAGTCTATGAAAATGGGCTTTAAGAGGTGATTTAAAAGAAGTCACTGATTCTGCGAGCCTTATCTCCTCAGGTAGGTCATTCCAAAGTTGAAGGGCCCTAATGGCAAAAGCACTAAAGGTGACCCCATTTTTAGATTTAAGCTCCGACTTCAGAGCAGCCTGAAGGGCTGCACCTGAGGATCTGAGGCTGTGAGTTGGATCAAATGGGGTCAACATTGCTGTTATCTAGCTTGGGGCCAGACCAGAGGTGTACTTTAAAAGTGATCAGTAAAATCATTAATTCTATTCAAAAATGAACAGGGAACCAGAGGAGAGAAGCCAGAACTTGAATGATGTGATGCAACTGCTAAAACCAGCAAGAAGCTGAGAGATAGACTTTGGTTTATGTCAGGAAATAGGGTGTTGCAGTTGTCAAAACTAGACAAAATACAAGCCCAAATGGCTTTTCTAGATTGGAGTGTGAGAGTATTGGTTTTATCCTGGAGATGTTTTGTAATTGAAGGAAGCAGGAGAGGATATGTGGTTTAATTTAACGCACAAGAAACACGCAACTGCTTGTTGAGCTTTTTTAACTTTTTGATTTATGATTTGATTTTATTAATTTTACAGGTACATTGTGCTTGTGTCCCTCAGCCTTATTTTTGATTTTGTTAACAAAAATGCAATATAAATAATTTTCATTATAGTTATTATTGGCACAAAAGAGGTTGGTGTTGCTACTGCTCAGTCAAAGTTGCAAAGTGTTGCTTTAAATACTCTGAACAGTATTATTTAACCAAAAACAAAGTCACACTATGAAATCAGGAATTAAAGGTTAGTTGCTTCAGTGTCAGAGGATGTGTAAAATGGATGTAATTAGATTTTATTTCCTTGTTCAAATAATTTATAGTCTCTCGACATTTATGATGGTGACAATTCGCATGTGCTCCAATACAATCATTAACTCATGTAAATGATGTGTAAGTTCTGTCAAGTTTAATTTCTACAAAGATTTTGATTCAGATTTTGTCATAATTCCTGCCATAAATCTGATCCATATGAATTTGCTCATTGACATGGCTTCTGATTTTGACTATAACTCAACTTTTTCTTCTTTAAAGCAAAAAGTCACCAGTCTGTTTTATAAAGAAAGAACTGTTGCCGGATACCCACTGAGTGAGTATTCTGTTTTCTAAATGTGTCATTCTGTGTTTGGAAGTTTTCCATCATGTCCATTGATTGCACTGTGCGTGCAGCGCTTTAGGTTGGGTCTTTTGTATCTTGCTAGATAGGAAAAACCATTTTCCCTCTGCAACTAATACATTTCTGTCAATGTAAACTGCAAAGTCAAACCATTATTTAAGCTGACTGCCACCTGAGCAATCCCAGTCATCTTTAAACATGATAGTAGCGGCTGTGCTGCTTCAGGCAATATGCTGCTTCAAGGCCCAGTGAGTCACCCCACATAATGTTATAAAAGAAGGGTCACTTGGTTTGCCTGATATTAGGAGTCCAGAAACTAAAGACAAAATCACTCATGACCTTTAGACATTAAAACCTTTTTCATAAAGGGAAATAGTTGGTTTCAACTCTGCCTCTGTGATGATTAATAAAGCTGTCTCCCAATTTGACTTTCAATTTTATGACTTTCCCAATCAGAAAATGCATAAATTTGTTTTCATAACCTAATCAAAGCTATAGCATGTATCTACCTCACTGCGACGGTTATTAAACTAATTAATCACATGCAAACCTGACAAATATGATTCTGCACCCGCTTTGTCTCTTTGATTAAAACTGAAGCATAAAAGTGAGTGTATGTGTGTGTGTGTTTAACAAATTGAGAGAGAGGGTGAAAGAGGCTGAAAGAAACCAAGCAGTGACAGTGTGCTTGAACATACGACTGATGGTGGGCCTTTATTTATTGCCTAAAATGCACTTTGTGAAGCAAAACTAAATTCTAAGTGCTGAGGAAGTGCTGAAAGGATATGTTGATGTGATGCATTACGGTCCCCGAACACAAATGATTCATGAAAAAAAGGGGCGCACATGCATGTCATTTCAGGAGTAAAAACTGGGATTTCACTAAATTATTACTACACACGGGGTGAGACTTGTATCCCTTGTGCATTAAAGCAAAACTTCGGCAAAAAGAAAATAATAAATGGAAAATGCTGTCTTAGACTCCACATTTTTTTTAAAATTGCCAATCAAAGCCTTTATTTCTAATTTTTATGTTGCAACTAGTAGTCTACCTATAGCATAGCAGGGCAAACAGGGAAAAAATGAATTTATTTGGAGCCTTGCACGCATGAGATAAGTTTTGTGACACTCCAGCTATCACATCACTTAACGATATATGATTCCATCTGAACTCTATGTAAAGAATTGCACTTGGGAAGACAGTGTTGCCAAGGTAACGTCATTACTGTTAGTACCATTGACGTAAGGTAACACAACAGTGACTGACTCTCTGTCACTGTAGACCCAGTATGATTGTTTTAAAGCTCTGATTGTAAGTCTCATCATTGCATTATGATGATAACTAGTGGAGGTTAATTATTATGACATTGTTGGTATTGTAATTATTATTATGGATATACAGCAATCAGCCACAACATTAAAACCACCTCTGAAGGGTCCTTGCACCAAGATGTTGGCATCAGACCTTGTAAGATGCAAGATGCTGCCTCCATAGATCGGAATGGTAGTGCATGTTGTTAGGCACTAACCACTGCATAGCGGGAACATCTCACGAGATCTGTTATTTTGTAGATATTCTGACCCAACTGTCCAGCCATCACAATGTGCCCAATGTCAAAATGGCTCAGATCGTTATCGTAATCGTATTGTATTTTTCTACCTCCAAAACACCAGCTTCAAGAACTGGCTGTTTACTTGTTGCCTAATATATCCCAGGATTTCACAGGTATCATAATAACAAGATAATCAATGTTATTCGGTTAACCTGTCCATGGTTTTAAAGTCGAATTCCGGTATATTTAAACCTAGTGTATATCCTATTAATGTGGCTGCTGTGGCTCTGGGTGTCATGCTAACTTTGCACCTCAGTTTATCCGATTTAGGCAAATGAGGAGTTGCAGAAAACAGTGTGTGAATGACTTTTATCAGGGCCATTAGCATGAGCCCCCTGCAGCTTTCCAAAAATAGAAGAATTCTACATAAATCATTTTAAATCTTTGTTTTTGACTCTGACCCAACATGAACACAGAAATTAGCCGCCTGGAATGGTCATTTTGCATTAGGGGAACTGCATTTGAGATACTTGCCGGCTGGCCTAATCACTTACACATTCTTCAGCGCATGCAGAGAGCTGAGCATTTATTCTGGCTAATCTTGTTCTTGTCTTCCTGATACCATCTCCAGGATGGCTTTTTTTAAAGCAAAGCTGCAGTGTCATTATCTGTAGCTCCACAGTTGGAAATGCTCTCAGTTATGGACACAAGGAGGTTTTCCAAGTTGGGCATCAACAGGTCCCACTATTTGTAGGCAGACTTCTGCAGCAGAGCAGTGAGGGCAGCAACACCACCAGTTTCCTGAGGTACACTGTCTTTCAGGATGTCCTGTTGCTTTGTTCCATCCTCTGAGTCCCATCTTTCATTTGATTCAGCTCCTTATCTGTGGATCTCCTCTCAGTGTCCAATAAATACGGCCAATTGTCAAAGTGAAATGAGCCACTATTGTGCTCACAGTGGTCCATGGGGTAATCTGTCAATCCATTTAACTTCTCAGTTTCCAGAAATTCAGCCTCACATGTAAACAAATCACATTTGCATACATCACCGGTAAAACGTTTTAGAACACCCCAATTTTTCCTTTTCTTATTGGAAATTATGCATGTTAATGTCTCATTGTACTCTGAAATGAAAGCATAGAATAAATAAACAAATGAAGTTAAAAAAAACTATTTAGAAACCAAAATGTATTCTAAACTTATGACTTCAATCAAAGTAGCCACCTTTGGCAGATATAACAGCTGAAAACACTCGTGGCATTCTTTCCACAATGGAAATCTAATTTTCTTCAGAAAGTTCTTCTCAACTCTGTTGCAGAAGTTCCCAGAAACTTGTAGGCTGCTTTGTTTTCAATCTTCTGTCCAGTTCATCTCAAACCAACTGAGTTTAAACAGTTTAAGTCTGGAGACTGTGCTGGCCACTCCATGTTTTCAAGCTTACCATCTTGTTCTTTTTTCCTAAGGTAGTTTTGGCATAACTTGGACTTATGTTCTGGGTCATTATTTTGCTGTAGGATGAACCCCTGACCAACTAGGAACATACCAGAGGGTACTGCATGGCGCTGCAGAATGCTGTGGTAGTGGTTTTGGTTCAGAGTTCCTCTCACTCTGTAAAAGTCACTGACCCTGGATCCAGCAAAACAGCCCCAGACCATCAAGCTTCCTCCTCGTTTGACAGTTGATGTCACATAATGAGGAACCATCCTTTCTCCTACTTGATGGCGTACAAAAATCCTGTGTGATGAACCAAAGATTTCAAATTTTGATTCATCAGTCCATAATATCTTGCTCCAGTATTCAGTACTCCATTGGCAGTGTTTCATGGCCCAGGCAAGCCTCTTTTTCTTATTCTGATGTCTTAGCAATGGTTTTCTTGCTGCAACTCGACCTGTCAAACCTGCAACTCGACCTGTCAAACCTGCAACTCCAAGTCTTCTCTTCACAGTTGAAACTGAGACTTCATACTATGACCACTACTAAGCTGTGCTTGAAGCTGTTGCCCTGTGAGTCGTCTATCACCAACCTGTTGACTCTCAGAAACTTTCTTCTGATTCTGTTGTGGCTTTGGGTCTTCCAGATGTCTTCCTGTCAGAGTTTCCTCCAGTTTTCGAATGCCTTTTGATGGTAAAGAAAACTGTACTCACGAACACCTTGACTTTCTTCGCAATTTCTCTGTAGGAAAGACCTACATTTTTTGGTGTTATGATGGCCTGTCTGTCTTCTATTGCTAATTGCCTTTTCCACGCCATTTTTATAGCAACACACTACTTTATGCAGTACAATACTGTTCAAATAATATTCTCGAGGGTATGGTACCACAGTGTGTTCCAACACTACCAATGCAGACAGATGGGGTTGTAAGTAATCAAGAAAAGTTGGGACACCTGTGGGATTTGGTAGCACCAACTTCCAAGGCTTGATCAACTTCCATTGCTGCAGAACAGCTTTAAGTTGTTAACCCATTTCTTGTTCCCTGAAAAAGGCTTTTTTATATAATTCTGAAATGTACAATATTTTTCAGTTTTGGGGAACCTTACCTTTATTTTTAACCTCTGGCAGTTCACCAGTTATCTTTGTACCATTTCACGCTATTCATTGGACTTGAACTACTTGAATTTCAATTTTAAAAAATGGAAAAATTGAGGCATTCTAAAACTTTTGACTGGTAGTATATGAAATATGATACGATGAATTTGCTAGTAAAGCCAATGATCTCGATAATTACCATTTATAGTCTGTTTTGTGCAACTCCTCAGTTATCTAAATTTTCACAACGGAGGTGGAGAATGCAAAGTTAGCTTGACCAATAGAGCCAAAATAATGTGAGACATGCCAGATTTAAATAAACTGGAGTTTTTCTTCAGTGTTGTAGCTGATCGTTATATACACTAATGAACCAAAACAGTATAACCATACCTACTAGACATACTATTGGTTCTTTGCATGCTGTCAAAACAGCTACCATCCACAGAGCCATGGACTCCAAAAAACCACTGAAGTCGCACAAGCACCAAAACAATAGCAGCTGATTTTCTTTGTCCTTAAAGCTGCGAGTTGAATCACGTCTCATCTCAGATTGCTGTTGGTAGGCGCTCATCATTGTAGACCTGGAGCACCCCACTAGCCTTGCCATTTTGGAAATGCTCTAAACATGAAAATTGGGCCATTTGCATAGTTGCTCAGGTCTTTAAACTTCAAGAACCAACTGTTTCCTTACCACCTAATATATCTTGGGCCTTGGCATTCACTGCTGTTACAATATAATTCTTTTCGCTTCATCTGTGATCCCAATGTTTGGCTCACTATTTCTTAGCTTGGAGCATCTATGCTGCTGTGATTATGATTACAGTTGTAGCCACTGGCTGTTTTGATGAGCAAGGTAATGTTTTTATAATGTGCAAAACTAACTGACCTGCATGCCTGAAGTCTCCATATCTGATCAAAGTGGCATGTTCAAGTCCTAGCAGTAATGTAAACACAGTTTTGGCCAATGTTACGCCACCCGTCACAATCACAGTCATAGCAATAGCTGTGCCATTAATCAGCAGTCATAAAATACTGAGAGGACCACAGCGGATAGCTCGAACAGAATCTAATCGTCTGTATATGATAGCTGCACACATATACACACAACAACAATCTCTAGAGAAACAGAAAGTCAAACCAGAGTTAACATGTAACTGTGTCACATGACAATAGCCATCACACTAACACCAGGATTCAGCCTCAGCGAAGGGTGCACCCCCTCTGTGATGTGGTCACAATCAGTGGCTATGGCTCAAGTAGGAGCTCAACTTCCCTCCTCTCACAGAACACACAGGATTGCTGCAGTTTCTATCACCATCTTACAATCACATCAGTGGACAGTGCAGCCCTAAAGGCTTCAGACGGGCTGGATTAATGAACAGGCGTGTGGTGCTGACACCCCGAGGGACAAGCAGGTAGAGGACGAAAATGGCTAGTAGAAAAAAAAAAAACCAAAAAACATCTTGATTTCTTTTTCTAAATTGGCTAGCAATCCTATTTAAATCGTGTTTAGTAAGAAACAATCAGTTGACCATCAGTGGAAGGAATTAAAAATTACTAAATAAAAAATCCACATATGCTGATGAGCTGCAAAAAATATTCTAATACAAAGTGTGCCACAGGAGGGAAATAATTTGTACTCAAATGTGTGAAACACGAGCAGCTTCTGATTTTCATCAAACATTGTATGAATCAAAATCCCTTTAACTAGCAACCCGGGGCCAGACAATGATAAAACGTGCGTTAATAAAAGGCTTTAGAAGGTCACATATCAGCCAACCCCTTTAACTGAACATCATGTGACTTTTTAATTGGAAGGATTTTACCCCAAATTATGGCTGCAAAAGTAGAAAAAGGCACTTGTGTGAGTAGAATGTGAAAGAGAAATGTGGGAAATTATCAGAAAAACAAAAACACACTGAAACTTCTCCTTTTGTTGTATCTCAACACCTCAATAGTGGCAGCTTTTTAATGTACGCTTTCATCATTCTGAAGCAGCCCCAAACTCTGGTCAAACGCCTCTGTGAATTGGGAACCCGTTCCATTTGATTTTATGGATCAAGGAGTTTCTGTGCAACCAGCTCTGGCATGTTAAATGGAAGGGCTGTCTATCTAATGAACCGGTTTTAAACACAGGTGTCCCCCAGGGCCATGCCATTTCCTCTTTTTTATTGTCTATTTATACCGATGAGATTATGTGCAACAATAACGGCCTCATTCTGATTAAGCATGCGGACAACGCAGCCCAGGAGGCCTGTCTGATTCCCAGTCAGTCGCAGCGAAAAAGACAATGTTACAGAAATGACAGATTGCTTTGACTCTCGCCACCTCAGAAGAAATAGCAAAAAAAATAAAAATCAAAGAAATTTACTCAGCAGCCAAAAAGAACAGCTGGCCACATCAACGTCTGGCCCCTCCTAGAGCCAGTTACCTAATAGCAGGCCAGTGAAAATGACAGACCCTTATTCTCATAGCATTTGGACATTATTTACACCAACATATAGTATCATTTCTGTAGCAGAAGCTCAGGGGAGGTGAAGTCAATAAAGATGCTCATTACTGTCCTCGGCTTCAACACAGTGTCCTAGTTTGGTCAGCTGTCTGCGAGGAGCTTGCAAAAATGGTCAATCAGGAGCCTAAAATCATTTGGCTGCCAATAACTCCCTGATCACCAGCTGGCTTGCACACTAAGACTTTTGCCTTCAGGGGGATGGAAAGGGGGGGCTCTGCATCCCCTGAGTGTAGGATGTGCTGCAATGGCCGTTTGAAAAGACTACCAACATTGTCACATCACAGCTTGAACATGTGAGGCGAAAAGACTGAAATATTGATTTGCCATACAGGATCCCCCAAGCCAAGTGTATTTATTAGTATTTTAATTAGTTTGTTTTTCATTCTTTTTTTCCCCACATTTAAGGCACACATCATTTCAAATTGTGAATCCTTAAATCGCCATCCACATTCACATTCAAGGCAGATTTAAGAAGCCAGACATGCACAGCCAATCAATACTACATGTAGTTAAGAAGCATGAATTTAAAAGGGAATTTGTGCGGTATGTTTTATTCCCATGGTCGAGTCCAATCAATGCTATCTCTCTTAAAGTCAGAGACCAGAGAGCTATGACTCCAGGCTTTGATGTCTCAGACAATCACAGAAATCGAATAATAGTTGGGAGACTGATTTGTGGACAGATTTGAGGCTTTATACGATGAAATTCTTTATCAAATCTGAACTCTGAAGATTCCCCGCTGGCGTTTTCACCATCACCTTCTACATCTTTCTCATTTTACTCCCTGTGGAATTTTACATCTTGGCCAGATCACAGGCAAAGTCTTGAAGTGAATATTTGACAGAACTATTCTAGACCACAGGAATGAAGTAATTTTCCTTTAAATGCCCCTTTAAGATTGGATTTATTGTCAGTCATTTACATCTAATATAGCCGGAGCTCTAACATCTAGTCATAAAACGCCATCAATTTACACTCTGCAGTTTCAGTCTTACTTTTGGGACCACACACAGGAGTTCAGACTGTATAAATCTCAGATGTTGACTGGCTGCAGTGACAAGCCCATCAGTGAGGATCCAGTGAACAGTGTCCTGCTGAGCAAAAGGCCATCGTAGCTGAAGACATCTCAAACCAGCAACAACTTTCTTGATGAATCCCACAAATCAGATTTTATTAGGTGCATTTCTGGACTGTCCTCGATGACGCACCAACATGCCAAGTCTGTGATGCCTCTGATATAATGACATACATCACAAAACACCAAATGCACCACATAAAAGCATGCAATTAGAAATTAAATTATATATTCCACCCAGTGAGATATATCTGCGTATCTGGGTGAGGTATGGGTATTCACAATTTTTTCTGCAAACAGAAACCTTTAGATGTGGTCTCAGGTTAATGTTTCTGCTACACAGCCTTTTAAGCCGACAAACTCAGGTGATCTAAATTTCCCGAAGAAAAAAACGCAGGGCACCTCATTTCTTTTGTACAAGGCTCTTTGTAGTTTCGAGATCATTGTGTCTGATAAATGCTGCTGCTTGCTAACACTTTTGCATGCTGTATATGTAAAGTAAGAGATAAAATCTTCATAGCTTTGTCTTTGTGACGGTAAAATGGTGTGGAACCACACGGTGTGGATGTGTGTGCAGTGGTGCTGTGGTGGGGGTATGTGTGTGTGTCTGTCTGTGAGGGTGTGTGTGTGTGTGCGTGTGTGTGTGTGTGTGTGTGTGTGTGTGTGTGCGTGTGTGTGTGTGTGTGCGTGTGTGTGTGTGTGTGTCTGTCTGTGAGGGTGTGTGTGTGTGTGTGTGTGTGTGTGTGTGTGTGTGTGTGTGTGTGTGTGTGTGTGTGTGTGTGTGTGTGTGTGTGTGTGTGTGTGTGGTGGGGCGATCTGGATGGTTACTGCAATGTCTTGTCATCCATTTAAGTTATGCACATTCCCTTTAAGCTGTTCTGAAGTGTGAAGTTTGGAATCATTTTGACATCAAACATATTGGAATATTTTACTCACTCAGGCAATTGGACGGCTATCAAGCAAGTGTGAGTTAAATGTCAATGACAAAAGCATGTTTCATTTGTCAAAAGGGCAGACACTGTCTCATCAGTGTCATATTATGGCCCAGGTTGGACACGGTCCTTTTAATTGTAGCTACTACACCTTCCTGAGAGGCATTACTTGATTATTTCATAAATAATTAATGTGTTGTGATTGCTGCCAAAATGCCTGCACCTTCCCACAGCTCAGTGCCACATCAGATTTACCTGCGGGGTTAACTGTTAATTTAAAGTTCAGGTGACAAACAGTTTGCTGAAATAAACGATTCTACTCGAGTTTGAAAAGGCACGAGGGAATCCTGCAAGTGCACATCCATATCCATCAGGCATCTACGCACACGGGCGCGCATTGCGCATACACTCACAACCTCTATGCAGGCAATAACAGAAAACATAATCATGAATGTGAAAAGGAGTAAATGCCTCGTTCAGTTCAAGGCTATGGTGGACTGAAATAATTCATCTGTAGTAAGGAATTCCCCGCCTGCGCACCGACACAGCTGTGCGTAAAAATGAGACAGAATCGTAAAATAAACGTTCCAAATTTCTATCTCAAAGAGAAAGAAACATTTGAAAAATGATTTGTGTGGGGGGCATATTCGTGTTTTGTAAAACCTTTATGATATGATGACATGTTGTTTTGTAAAACTGAAACTCACGCTGCTGTTGTGCCCGGACCAGTGCACCATCGCCTGGTTGTGTGCCGAGTCTCCCGACAAAGCAAAAGTAGAAGTGTCCAGGTGAGGCTCACTTTGCCTCGGGTTTGACCCTCTGGCTTCCTCCCCAGCGCGTCGGTACTCAGCTCTGGCGCTGGAAACACCTTGGACAGTCTCCACAAACCTCTCTTTTGACTGCGCTTCTCCACTTATACTCCTATCCACGTTTTCGCTGTATGATGCACCTACACTCCTTTTTGCCTTCTTTCTTCTCACATAATTTGCGCTTTCTAACATTATACTCGCGCTCGGTCGCGCCTGGATGTCCTCGGAAATGTTGCCATACTTTTTACCAGATATTCTGTGACCGTTGTGATAGTTTGGTTTGATACCGATCGGTGCTTCCATCCCACTGTGCGCTCCATTCCCTTCTTGCTGGGCATTGTTTGGCTTCAGCGCATCGTCCGCTTCGCTTTGAAAAGGCTTTAAAACTTTCGTGCTGTTGTCGACTTTGACAGACACTTGAATCTCCGCAGATTTTCTAGATACACGTGCCTCCGGCGGCGTTACCTCCAGGCGATAGAATCTGTCCATTGTTCTGGGAAAAGTTATTTCCGCTTGAGCCACAAACTTGGGGTGAAAGGCGTAGAGCAACACGCAAGCCAAAAAAGCAAAACTCCAAAATGACCAAAGTCCCATTGTGTTCTTTCAATCTGGTCGTCTGCCGGTGGGGGGGGAAACAGTGCGGCAGAGCTGTTCAACTTCCAAAATATTCAAGGGATCATCTTTACGAGCAAGAAGCCATTCAGCAGACCCGCTCACGTCCAGGAATTTGTCAAAGTGAGGGACCAGTTGGGGAGGCGCTGCGCATCAGGCAAACGCGCCGACGGAGAGTGACTGCAGGAGCGGCGGGAGCTCATTGTTCATGAGGACGTTTGGAAAAAATGGCTTTAAAATGCTGAAATCATTTTTGAAACTCTCCCACCATTTTATTTATTTATTTTGTGGGGGAGGTTTTTATTTAGCAACATCTTTAGACTCTTTATGTAAACCTGTAAAAGTTATCCAAAACAGCGCGTGATTGAGTCGGAGAGGTTGACAGCAAAAGTAATTTGCGTTTTGCAAAACAGTGTTCACTCTGTGGCAACATTTTTTTCTCTCCCTTTTTTGCTTCTGAAACGACAGGGGAAGAAAACATCATTTGCTTGCATCAATCAACACCAGATTCACCTGTCAACTGTGCACAGGCGCGTGCACGTGCGAGGGTACATTTGGGGGAAATTCAGTTGGACTCCCTGATAAAGATCCAGGAGGTGCAGCAGGCTTTCCTACCTGGATTTCTTGTGGTACTATAAGACTTTTTTTTTCTAATTAGGCCTCTAACACAATGCGCCCCCAGCCTTCTTCTGCACTACAACCCAAGAAACAAAAGCACCTTTGAAGTCATGCTATGATATGTTTGGCATCATCTCCATGATTTGTGGTGCCACAGAGGCAACCAGCCTCCAACAACTTTCTTTTAATCTTCTCACCTTCACAGTTTGTATTATTCATTCATTTTTTACAGTGCAGGTTTGAAAAATTGAACTTCTTCCAAATCAATATGCTATTTGAAAGGTATTAGTTTCAATTAGTGGAGCTAAATTAATTCTGAGAAGCAATTCCTACTTCCTGCTGACAGAGCTCTCTGTCAGTTCCTGCTGAAATTGTATATCAGTCTTTAAAAAGCCTTATTTTTGACTTCTAGAATTTATTATGAGACTTGGTAATAAAAGACTAAAACATATATTAGATACATTTCCATCAGCTGCCATGCAACTGCCCAAGGCAGAATCATAAAGAGATGAATTTCCATTTCCTTCAAGGACAACAGGCACATCACAGAAGCATGATGTTACCAGATATGTCACTACATATTACATTTTGAGATAAAGTGAGATTAATTACTAGTTGCTGTCAAGGCTAAACCAATCCAGGACCTGAAGTTACTCAATGACTTCCACAAGTGCATAAACATGTCAAGCTTCTCCTGACGGTTAGTTATGAGACAGACTGTAAAAGCCAACTGTCCTGTTTTACTCTTTATTTCAGTGGTTTTCAAAGTGAGGGTCGGGACCCCAAAGCAGGGCGCGAGATACTGTACGGGGACTGTAAGATGGCTTGTATAATTTTGTATAAATAGCATATTTAGCCAGAATTGTTACAAAAGACAAAAATAGTCGTTCAGTTTTAAACAAAACCGTGCAAGTAAAGACACACAGAATGGATTTGCTGTTCTCCAAGCTTATAGTCCCCAACCATCTCATTAGGTTGGTGTACTGTGAAATTACAGCAAAAATTCCAAAAAGCACAGTTTGCACATGACGGAAACAGTGTAGGAGTTCGCAGGCGCACACACAGACATTATTTGTGAGTCTGCTGCATCTGCATACTATAAGTTGTACTCAGTACTGCACTTTACACATACAGACTATGTGATATAATTGCATACAAACAGCACGCCACTTCTGGCACATTTTACGTGTCATTTCTATTCTTTTGAAGCTTTTTGCATGACAATTTACTGTGTCGAAATAATACACAAGATGTTGAAGTTAGGATAAGGTGGTTATTCGTGGCAAATGCATGCCATGCAATTAAACGCCAAAGGCAAAAAAAGCTTTCTGGTACCATGACAAGTCACTTGGCATGTTACAGAAACACGCATATTCATTACAAATAAAGATCACTTTGACTTTTGTATTCCGCTGCTAGCCCATTGCTATAAAATAATATTGTTGTTTGGCTTTGGTGTTAATTTGTGTTGAATGCTTCAACCACCTCCAGCCATATTGCAAATCACATGTCTCTGCTCTTGGTATTTTTGCAGTTGTGTGTTGAAAAGTTGGGGAACTTTGGTTTATTTGATTATAAACACAATATCAGAAAACAAGAAAAAAAAACACATAACTGGCATTTTTCAGAATTCATATGTAGGCCTGCAGCTTGTTACTGTACCGTGGCTCAAGTCTCGGAGGCAAAATCATGCATCTACTCAGCTGTAAAACTTGGTGCGGTCGGGGGATAAGAGAATTCACAGTCCTTGAAAGCTGCACAGCAAGACGGACCGCAAAACAATCCAGTGGAAGGACTGACGCTGACACGAGTTCATCGCTGAGAACAGCACCTTCTGATCTTGCACACATTCGCAGACAGTGCAGTGAAAAACAGCAATCAGGATGGGCAGCCAGCGGTGCCGTCCTCCTCAGAGGGCTCACTTCTCGGTCACCGTTTTTTGGTACGCCTGTACAAACAAATTGCGATTCATACAAGTGAGGGCTCTGGGCAGCAGGTGCTACCGTTGCAACTTCGTCGCACGCCAGACAGCTAACTCTCTCCACAGGCCATTCCCGCCAGAACGCCTCTGCAATGAGGGGGTAATTGGACTGATCACACTCTGTTTACCCATTATGCTGCTAAAATGAAGTGGGTTGTTCCCAAACACACTGTGACAGGCCAGGGAGGGAGGACGAGCCTCTTCCATCAATGACACATCTTTTAATCTACTAACCTTGGGCCTGGAGTATTGTGCGGATTTGTTGTTTCCTTCTTTGTGCGCGTCCATGTGTGTATGAGGGAGAGAAAGAAAAAAAGAGAAGAGACGAGCATTTGTGTTTATGAAGAAGTATCTGGGGGGAGAGTTTTAATGTGTCTCTCTGTGCGTGTGCGTCTGTGCCCCACATCCTGTGTGTGCTTAAACTATGACAAGGAATATTGCATATCTTCCTGGGTGGAGAACATCTCAGATTCTGCATAAATCTGAGCTACAGAGAAAGAGAATAAGATAAAAAAAGAGAGATGAGAGGACGCCACTGAAAAACTGTGTACATCGGTGTAGCTCATTCAATTTTCTGTGCACTCCTCCCCAGTGTGGATCATTAGCAAGATTATCAGATGTAATCATCTCATTTCTGTTGGTGCATAACTCAAGACAGTCCCTGCAAACACTACCAATCCTCTCTCCTGTTTCTACTGAAGACAGGAGGGGGGGGGGAAACTCTAAAGCTTTCAGGACAAAATCCCATTTGTGCATCCGCTGTCTGCATCCCAAGCTTGTTAGTTCCAACACTTCAGTGATCCCGGTGGAGCAGACGCACAGGCAGTAGCAGGAACCATAATGGCCATCACCCAGACAGCTTACACTCGCATGCAGGAGATGAACAGCAAGGTGCACTCCCCACTCGGCTATAGCCATGCCATTAAAAAGAGAAACTTTCTTTTATTGCAGATGGCAAAACACTTATTTTGTACCTCCTTCATCGTCTAGATGAAAGAAAGGCATTTTAAAATCACAGTGGGAGTAGTAGTTTAGGACAGTTTGCCACGGCAATAAACTGGCCCTGTCACAGAAAATACAACTCTCCTCATTGGCGAATCGCTGTATTACTATTATCACTTTGATGCCTTTGTTCTTGAGCCTTTTCCTGAACATGACGAACACAGGGACAAGCCTGTCAGGATATCAGAACAATTTACTTGATCTCCCAAAACTGTGGCTCATCTTTCAAACACAGTCATAATGCTTCAGTTTGCAGAATGTGTCTTAGATGTACTGGGTCAATTATGCCCCTCCCTCCCTCCCCCCCCTCATCCATATTCATTAATATGATTCATTATTAAAGGGGCATTTCCAGTCGGTGGCAGCTTGGATTGTAATTGTTTGGCAAAAGTTGTTGATCTATGATGATAACACTGTATCTGGGAACAAACACAGCGATGCTGGAGCAAAAAGTATGAGCAATCAGATGATCAGACAGGTTGTAAGCCAACAGTTGCATTATCTATATCATTTTTTAGGATAAACCAATGCAGTTTATGCATTGCAAATTTGACAAGAGAAAATGGATTTAGTGAGAAATGTGATGACGCTGGAATTACACTTCTATTAACAGAATGAGAAAACGACATAAATGAATGCATCTACAGAAGTGCAAAATGCTGATACTGAGTGTATCAGAAATATACTCACTAGATATTTTTCTTGTTGTCCCTCAAATACAACCTCCATCTTTGCAATACAACATCCACCGTTAGTTGTTGTTGTATACCATGACTCATCCACAGTGTAAAGATTAGGAAAAGACTGGTTTTCCTTAACCCTTTGATGCACAAAATGGGTCAAAAGTGACCCATATTTAATGGAATATGGGCATCTTTTGACCCATGTTGTGCATCAAAGGGTTAAATACTGGAAGTAAAGCATGAGATGTGCTTCATCTATTTATCAAAACCACAATCTTACAAAGTGCATAGTGCTTTTGTCGCCCAGGTCTCCACTGGCAAAGCTTTGTGTGTCTGCCATCCACCCTGACCTCCTCCCTATGACTTTTATGCAGTGCTCTGTCACAGAAAAAAACATTACCATTTAACACAATTTAGCAATTTTTATTTAAAAAAAAAAAAAAAAAACAAGAACAAGTTATTACCAAAGATGCATAATTTCTAAAAGACAGGTTGCTCATTGTAGATGAAAAATATAAAATCTTACAATGAAGAGTTTGGGATATAATCGCACAGTTCTTCATTGTTTTGTCTTCCAAATGAGTTTTATTTAAAACCTGATTATCTGATTTCTCATGTTGTTTTGCCCACTTTTCATTGCATTGCCAGATCTTAGCAATTATAACATTAAGTATAATGTCATTATGACCATTAGGATTAATGAGAAAAACTACAAAACTTAGATCTACCTTGTAAAACTAGATGATAATCTTTTAAAAGCCACTGCCTCAGTGGATAGCGCTGTCATTTCTCCTTCACAGTTTCTGTACAGTACTTCCAAATCAAGTTTGGTGAAAATCATGCCTCAAACTCAAGCGGTTAATGTATCCGTCTGTCTGTCTGTCAGCGATATGTTGGACTGACAACCTTCAACAAACACTTAGTATGATTAAGCCGCAAGAGAAAATCAATGAATGAATTATTTGCTCCGTTAAACCACTTCGGAGAAGATTTGTACGTGGCTCCTAGTGATGTTTCTGAATTGTTTGTGCTCGTGTATGTCATCACATTCTGTCCAGCAATTATGATCAACAAATATAATCACACAATTATAAAGCTGGTCTGTTCATTCTTAATGAACATGTTTGTTTATTGCCACTGGAGAGCGAACGCCATCTGTTTGAAACCCAAATTCTTTGACCCACTTTGAAAATACCTGATCTGTATCTGAAAGGGAAATACCAACAATTTTTTTTTTGCAGAAAAACAGTTCAACTTGCGTTAATGAAATAGTTAATATACGTCAATGGCGGTGATGTAATGTATATATATATATATATATATATATATATATATATATATATATATATATATATATATATATATATATGTACAAACCCACACACACAGTATGTATTCTTATTAGTAATAGTGTTCTCCGTAGACAGAGACACCCACATAATGCATAATTGCATTATAGTATGTCGAAGAGACAAATTAAGAAGAAACCACAGAAGAAGAGAAACTTTGCTCCTCTGCTGCAGTTCACCAAAGTATACAGATGTTTTTTTCTGTCTTAGTACAGCACAGTAGTGCTGGAGCTCATTTAATTTTTCCTACAGATCAAATGTCTCTGTTGAGGTTAAGGCAGGACATCATACGGACACAAACTTGATTTTGTGAGTCCTTGCTTTAGGACATCATTAGGTTAACAAATACTGGTGAGAATGTCAGACCATACTGTGGGTGTAATATATGCCCGCATAGATTTCAAATCGAGAGCTATTCTTGATTAAGTTAGTTCCAGGATGATTGGATGGCAAACAAAAACAGGAATATTAGATTAGAAAAGTGCTAAAAACCAGCTTGACACTGAGTTCATCCAAATCCCTTCTCTCCCTTGTTAGCATTAGTATGATGTTGGGGCAGATTTATAGTGGTATAACATGACAAATTAAAAAGACCCAGTACGTGTTTAGACTGAGAACTGATAGGAAAAAAAGAACATCCTTCCCATCTTCCTATCTTCAGTATCATAAACAAGTAATGGTTGTATCAGTTTACTGTCCTGTTATATTTTATGCTGACAAGTGAAGAGCCAGAGGAAAGTAACGTCTTCCCCATTATAGATTTTGTCCCACATTTACACACCAGCTTTGTGGGCTAAGTTGGACTTTTAGCGGGTTTCCTTTAGGCTCTCCTCAGACTGAAAGGAAAGTCAATACTGCTTAAAACCCTCAGCAACTTTTCTGAGATTTTTTAAATGAGCACTTTAGAACTCGACCAAAGGTGATCCATTCTCTGCTCCCTTATTTTTTGGGGGGTTTATTGGCTGGCAATTGCTTACCACCCAACAGCCCTTTTTCCTCCCACCACACATCCACCAAGCGCACACACACCCACACACACTTTCTCCTTTTTGTCTCCCCCGTCTTTCTCGGTCTCTCTGCCTTCCTTTCAAGTACATTCCCACCCCGCTACCCCACCCCATCCTCTCTCTGTCTATGTGTCTCCACTTGCACTTCCTCGCCTCTTTCCCATCTCACCCCTTTTGAAGTCTGAGACGGCTCGAAATCCAGCATGGTTCTTTTTGGACAGCCAAGGGGAAATGGCTCAGAGAGAAGGGCTCAAGTTCGATTACAGCTGTTAATCAAAAATCTCGACTGCCCAGCATGGCGTGATGTGAGAAATGATTTTGGTTTCGATCTGTCAAAGCCACTATACATGCACAGGCCTATATGAAGATATATTGAGCATCTGCACGCGCACAAAAAAAAAAAGGAAGAAAACTGGCTAGGCCTGTACAAAAACACACAACCGTGAAGATATGCAAGAGAGGACAAATGAAAATGAAAACAGAACAAATACACCCACAAATATCCATGCTCAAGCTACTGTATCTTCTGTGGCTGAGTGCAAGTCATTCCCCACACAGATAAAATACAATCCTGCAAACCCTGGATTACACTCTGTTCACGTTATTGAACATTCACTCACACTGGGCGTTAAAGCCACTGTGCGTATATTTTTATGTGATAACATTTTCAAATCCTTCTAATGGCATGTTTTTCTTTCTTGATGAATGACACAATCCTGGTAGCAGCATGCAGTCTGCCATGTCTCATTATTGTCCATCCACCCATTAGCTAAACCCATTTTATCCTGTAGACTGCTGTGGGGGGTTGAAGCCTTCTATCCCAGCTGATACCGGGTGAGAGGTGGGTTACCCACTGGAAAGCCCATCGTAGTGCTTAACACAAAGAGACAGACAACCACGCATGCTCACATTCACACCTGTGGTTAATTCAGAACAACCAGTTCATCTAACATGCATGGCTTTAGGCTGTGTGAGGAAGCTGCAGCACCTGGAGAAAATCCCACGCAGGTACAGGAAGAACATACAAATGCAGCACAGAAAGGCCACAGCTGACCTCAGCATCCTCTTTTGTATGCATTTGACTCACCTTTTTATGTAAGGAAAAAGTGCAAACAGCTGCACCAATAAAAATTTGAATGATAACTATTATGTGTATCATTACTTTGTATTATTTTTCCACTATTGCATGTAAATTGAAAGTGGGAAATTTCCAAATTCTACAAACTGTGGGTTAAATAATAATTATCTCATCTTATTTTTGAAGTTTAGTCCCTCATTCCAATTTGCAGTACTTATAATTGTCATTTAAAGAAAAAATCTCATTTGAAAAGCAATTAACAGCAAAAAAAATGGGAAAAAAAGCCAAACGTAGTTCAATCACTCACTGCTTCACTTTCTTCTCTGAGCACGGCTCTGTCAAAATTACTTTTAAGCAACTCCAAATTCATTTAATAACCTAAAATAGACACACAAGACTTCGGTTTAACAAGCAACTAGGCTACAATAGGTGGGAGGTATTTCGTGACAGCAGGCACTACTTCCATAGTCACATTCATACAACTTCCAACTCTGGCAAAGACAAAGACAAATTATATTTCCGCGCACTATAACACTAAAAAGAAGTCTAAAGTATTAAGAAACGTGGGCAGACAAACCCCCAGGTTAGCCAAGATGCAAAATTATCGCCCAGTCTTGTAAATATCCACCACAGTTCACTGACAATCTGATCCATCTTTGACCTACTATATTTGCAACTGTTTGTGCTATGCAAAAAGTTTAACAAACTTCCAATAAAGATCGAAGAGGGCCTTTGAAGTCATTACTAGAAGCAACTGTGGAGCTGTGAAAGCAGTATCAGCAGGCAAATTCGAGTGGAATGTGCATTTTGCAGACAGAAATTCATTGTGATTGCTGCAAGCTGCTGGTGCCACAGCTGTTTGCTGGAAGCGAGAGTGTATTTCTAGCTGTAAGAACACGGAAGTAGGAGACGGTGATTTTTATATTGTTAACATTTATGTTTTATACATGCTAGAAGACCTATCATGAGCGAAATAAGCAGTCAGTGCTGTGGGGAGCATTTATACCTTGAAACTGCAGTGTCAAAACAACATAGATTCACACAGGCAGGGGTCAGGACAAAACAAACCGAAGGAAACACTTCTTTATTGTGGACTTTTCTGCATCGTTATTCTTCAGAATCGGTTTCCTGCTCAAACATGCGCAGGTGAATTACTCCAGTTTTACAGCTTGGTTTTGTGTGGCATAAATTAGCTTTAAAGTGCTTGAACAAAGTTGTAGGTGAGCTGGTGTGCTTGAGCAGCAACAATTGTGGGTGCAGAGAGATGCGGACACGTTATCATGCACATTATTAAGAAAACAACGGTGTCCTGAGCCAGTTTAAGGTATTAAGGGGCTTTAAATATAGAACTTTCATACACAGACATGAGTTTTTCATTGTTAAATCATGGACCTGGATGTGACTTTAATGAAAGCAATTGAAATGTCCATAACTAAGCAAAGAACGTGATCATCTTAAACAGTAAAACTGTATAATCTGACCTCCAGTGTCTATGGCAAATGCTAATAAAGTCATCCGCTACTATCATTTTACAGCCCCTTCATCACTGCGTTCATGCTTACACCACAATGCATGTGTGTGAAGGATAATTATTTTAGTACAGAGTAGACACATTACGATCAATAATACGCCACGTGAACATGATATAATTAATATACAGGGTGCAAACATTCAAATACAATTGCTAGTAACCTTAAGTGAAAATTGAAAAGCAAAATTGATATTCTTTTGGGACTGTCATGGAAATGAACCCTAATAATTCATCCACTAGCCACCACCTTTACTTGTTGCATCTGCATCTTATCCTCCATACAGTCACTGCTGCATTTTTGTCTTTATATTTACTTTCAACTGGAATACCAAGCTGTCACATTTACAGGCTCCGCTGTAAATCTCACAATAAAACCATGCAGATGGAGAAAGTGAGGAGGTTGTATTAACTTTCTCAGTTCTCACAGTATTTCTCTGAGTGTTAATGTATACTGTTACCTACCTAGGAGACCAGACCAGAACAGAGCAGGCAGCTAATTATAAAGCCAGGGTCAAACCAGGCTGAAATGTGGAGACAAATGAAACGGGAGAAGGATGAGAGAGCCTGGAGGACTGCGCTAGACGCCAGACTTGCACAAAAATCAGTGAAAACAATTTGATTTTAATGCAAAGTATGGCAGCTATGGAAAGAGAGCAGTGTTAATGTATAGCCAATCAGTATTTCTGGAGCTAAAAGTCCTGTTCTAAGTATGTGGATAGTCCTCTTAATACTGCATTTCTCTGCATATGGGGCTGTTAAACTTTGCAAAATGCTCCTTAGTTACAGCTAAAGCAAATTGTAATGCTACAGCACATAAGGATATTTTAGACCATAGTAGGCTTGGCAGCACTTTACAAGTCCTTTCCTTTTCCAACTTGTCAATGCCACTGTGCGAAAGCAAGGAATTTGTCTTCGGAGGCCCATATTGTGCCTTGATCTCTACCACATCCACCACCTTTGGGGTGAATTGGATTGTCGACTAGTATCAGGATTTATCACCCAACATCTGTGCCCAACCTCACTCATGCTCTTGTGGATTGAATATGAACAAATCCCAGCAGTCTCAATCCAATATCTAATGGAAAAGTCTTCCCAGAGAGGTTGAGGCTGTTATTGTGGCATGTTAATTGTCTGTAGAACGAATAAAAAAATACCTGTTCCTGAGTTTTATGTTGTGAGGCTAATTTGTTTGCTATTTATGTTGTGAGAAGTGTAATTGTGGCCTGGATTGTGCTTAGCGGCAATGTTTATCAATTAAAAAAGGGTAAATGTAATGAGAGGATGAGGGTGGATCGTGGTCACATAAAGCGCAAGACATTGACAACATATACGTCGAGGTTTATATTAAAAAAGTGTTTCAAGTCACTCTTGTATTTTTCAGTATTAAAACCAAGACCACAATCTTTCCCTGTCTTTAACCGGAGGGGAAAAAAAGGAGAAAGAAAAAGTTTAATCATGCTGCACTTATTATATTCAGCTGTTACTGTGCAAGAAACCAAACAAGTGAAAAGTTCAGAAAGTTCAGCGAACATTTAGCAACTTGGCAGATGCACTCATTACCAGCGGTTATATTAATAATTATAGATTGTTGCAACTTCACAGAATATAAATAGTATTTATAGCAGACCTAGTATACATATGTCACTGTTGAAAAAAGCGTGTGTGAGCTTCTACTTTAAACACAGTTTTATACAAGTTTTAGTAATGTGAGATAGCTCAAATTATTCTGGTATTCCTATTTAGCTTTAAATGCAAGATTTGAGATTCATTTATTCTGGATAAAAACATCAAGTAATGACGCATTGCTGTCTTTGTGCACGTGTAAAGTCAAAAAATACGTAGCTGGTGGTGTTTGGGTTAATATATTCTTTGAAGCAGACAAATGAAAAAAACAGCAACTGGTCTGCTTTGAAACATGTTTAAAGATAAATGCAAGTTATTTTATTTACCAACATTATTTGCCAATATTCTTCATGTGTTCACAACTCATAGTGGAAACTCTGGTATCATGAAACCCTGCAGTTCTGTGCCTGTATTTAGCATTCAAGGGCAGCTCCCTACTGTATGATAGTGATAAACTTTTAACTTTACAACATGATGAGCACCACCTGAATGCACCACCGGCTTTGTCTCTGCGAGGTTAGAGCGTCTCATTTGGGGAGGAGTCGCATGTTCAGGCTAGCCTTCAGGCCCTCAGAAGGACACAGCTTTGTGGGCCGTGTCCTTCAGCAGATGCAAGGCCCTGATCTGGGATGCAGCGAGAGACTTTGTGCTGTAGCCGTGCAGCTTAAGTCAATACAAAGCCGAGGAAAATATATCTCGGAGCATTTTGTGACCACTGACACGAAACCAATCCAAAGCATCTAATAAAGTTACATTAATTATCCTCTCGCTCTCAATCAACAGCAGAAAATGTAAGACCGCTCTCATCAGAAGTCCACGCCACTGTGCACTTAACATACAATATAGAGCCTATTAGTCTTTGTCCACGGCTTAAACATTTCTTTTGTGTGATAAATTTCCAGCATAATGACTTAAGTAATCTGTCTGACTTAAGTTGATTTACCTTTAATTTGTAAAACTGACAAGCGACTCTAATGGACTGAACGTGTCAAATTGCACATAATTAATACTAACGATGCAAGTGCATTTTATTAATTCGATTAATGTTCAAGTGACAAATCTGACTGTATTTCAGTTGCTTTGTGGCACTAAAGAGTTATTTTTTAATTTAATAAATTTCAATTAGTTGTTTTTATTAACATGCATCATAGTAGCTTGAGTATTCAATAAACTGTAAAAACGACTGGTAATATCTCAGAATTTTAAAAAAAAGTTACGATCCAGAAAACCATATTTCACAGTTTTAAAAGTTAAAGCTGTTATTATCACTATATTTATAATAACAAGAGTTAAATAACAGTGTTTAATGGGAAATGTACTGCTTGTAGTGACAAAAACAGAATTATCACAAGCATTTTACCATCTTTTAACTTATTGTTTTGGTTTTGCAGCCATTTGTTTCAAGTCAATCTCATGTATCTCTTAGACTTGAGATGTTTTCTGTGCAAAACGTCTAAAAATCTGCTGTTCTCTACCTGTCCAGAACACTGTAAGGACAAAGTTAGCTACAAGCTCGTGAGCACAGAGGAGTATTCAGCAGCTAAAAAGCCTGATGTTTCCCTCAGGAGACACTGGAGGGCAAAACAGAGCAGAGAGGAGAGTGAATATTGAACTTAGATTTGTGAGTGAACCCAAATATGGCTGCAAGTGAATGCTAATGTTGCCCCATTTATGCTGCGTGTGTAAAAAGGCGGTTGTTTGCTAACACTTCCCCCATTATGTAATTGTGTTTACAGTTTGTTGCGCTGCTCCCTAGTGGCCAAAATATCAATTAATGCAGGTTTAATGCAGCTTTAAGGGCTTTAATACCAACTCTTCATCATCCAACAACTACCCAGCAAGAATGATTTTGCTCTAAAATATTCTGAGGAAGTTCTTTTTTGTGGAAAGTTTAATTTCAATTCCCAGAATGTTTGTTTTAAAAGCAGAATGAAGTTCTCTACAGAAGCTCCAAAAATGTTCTTAAAACATTTTCCATGTGTTGCATTGAATTTCCCTCAGGATTAATAAAGTATCTATCTATCTATCTATCTATCTATCTATCTATCTATCTATCTATCTATCTATCTATCTATCTATCTATCTATCTATCTATCTATCTATCTAGAGAATGTTCTTCCCTTGTTATCAGATAACATTGTGGGAACGTTATATAGAACAACATTCTCAAAAGCAACATCCCCAAAAAAATTTCAGAATATTGCAGGCAAGAAGTTCTACCTTTGTTAATATATTAAATCATATGAAAGTTTTAAAAACCACATTCTGTCTTCTGAGGCCTCGACATCCTGAAAATATTTTTTGAATGTTGGTATGAGAACGTTCTCTTGCTGTTATAGAACATGATACAAACACATCCTCCAAACATCCTCTGAATGATAAAAATGTTTAGTCTTAGTTGACTTTTAACCTCGTAGAAACTTTCACTGAAAAAATAAATATTCTTTAAATGTTCTTTGAACATTAGACTAAAATGTTTTCTTTTAAACGTGATTAGAACTTGTCGGTAATGTTAGCTAATGTTACGGGAACATTTCCTGCTTGTTGAGCTTCCACATAACCAACACATTTAGTTGTTATCATGGAATCGAAATCCTCGATCAGCTTATATATCATTAATATTGCATGAATCTAAAACAATCATATCTATAACGCTCTGTATCTGTCACATATTTGCCTAAAGCACGAAAGACGATTTCATTAGGGACCTATTTGGTTTTACATCTTCTACGCGCTAGCATGGAATTGAAAGCCTGACTTAAACACTGAGATTAAGCGAAAAACCTCATGAATAAATGAAGAATCACTTTTAATTTGGTGTTTTACAAAAGTGCCAACATTGTCATTGCAAACTACTGGAGCAAAAAGAATTGGTGGAGCAAAGCTTTTCAGGCTGAGAGTACAAACATTTTATGAGAGTCTGGTGGGCATTCATAATTTCAAAAGTTTAAACAGCCTCCTGTAGGGCCAGGGGCTGAGTCTTATCGGGGATGACACGACTTTTACTCTCTGGATCCCCCGACTGCTCGCTGTTGTTAACTCTAATGCCTTTTTTTAACACGGTGTTGAGAGGAAAACACACCAGTTATGCTGCACAGTGGTTACAGACCAAGGAAACCGGCAACGAGGGTATACGTTCATACCCATTACACAGCCACTCCTTGTCACAGCAGATCTGATGGGGGTACCGTGATGGAAGTGAGTGAAGTGAGAGGGCAATGTACGGGTGCAGAGCCTCACGCTGCGACCTCCCTCCCTTGTGGGACGGAGCCTTAAAGCTTTCTTCTGAGACTAAATTAAAGGATCTTCATCCTGTGCACCGTCTCTTCTGTGCTCCTCTGCCTCTCTGTTGGGTGGCTTTCACCACAATGAGATGGAAATGTGACACAGTTAGGTGGGACTCCTGCCTGGGCCTGTACATAGGAGTGGAGGTGTGTGTGACATATTTCCAGCGACTCCGTGCTGCTCCCACAACAGCTGCTGAGGACTGTTATGACAGCTTTCCACTGAGAGCACAGGAATCCATCTTCTCTCCACGACACTTCTATTCCAGTTCAGTCACTCTCATTTTTCCTTTTTCCACAGTTTTTGCAATGCTGTCATTCAAGCAGCCTAGATTGGGTTTTGGGTAGCTCAGAAAGCGGTGGAAAGCACTTTTTTTTTTTAAACAACACTTGGCAGGTGTAATTACTCAATTCTGCAGTTGCTGAATGCTTGCACTGTTTAATGACAGATATTAGAAAGACAACCTTTGATCTTGTGTTGTCTCCAACCCTCCTTTCATAACACGTTTGACAGCTTCATCTAATCAGAGATAATGCCTGCAGACAAATTTGGGATCAGATGGAGATGAGAAAGGCAAAAGAAAACTCCCGTGCTTCCTTGTTTCTTTTCATTCCATGCCATTGTACAGTATTTAATTTGATATGCTGGGTAAAAATACATATTTTGTACTTTCTATGAACTTTGCAGAAAGGTAGAGATGTGTGTGGTTCAGCTCCGACTGGTTCACTTGCACTGACTAATCTCAAAACGGGCACCTGTTTATCCTGGCTTTGCCGTGCAATACGAGCAGGAAACCGGGAGGAGACATGTTTTCTGAACAGCAGCTTATGCATAAAACTCTGCTGCGAGACATAAAACGTGAAAATAAAAATTAAAATCCTTAGGAGCAAAGGAAAATAAGCCCAAAAAAACAATAGAGGAGGATTCGGTATTTGTTTGCTCCGAGTCATTTGGAGGGCACGAGGCAAATTTTTATTTCTTTCAATAATCTCTCAGAAACAGATGACATTCTTGTTCCACTGATATTGTCTAGCTGTGGGTTAAAGGCTGAAATATTCATGGCATGGCGCATATATATGAGCGCAGATGAGCGAGGAGGCAGGCAGCTAAATAGTCAACTCCGGGGCAGTTAGCCAGGCTGCCTCATAGCTAGTGTGTGGAAGGAGTGGAGATTTGTTTTCAGCAGAAGGAACTTGAGTTAGGCGTTTAGCATGGCAACTAACAGCAAGCATGCCAAAAACATTATGATGCGCACTGGTCAGATATTAGTCACATCAAGGCGTCTGTCTGTGGAGATTCACAGGCATCCAGGTTGTTGTAATCCCGAGTGCTTAAGCAGAAAACAACTAGACTTCCAAGGAGCCTCTTCAGTTTTTCAGAATAACCAAAAAGAAGCACTCAGGATTACATTCAAGAGCATAGAGAGTGCACAGATCCTCAGCACTGGAAGAGTCCTCAGAAAGCCTGAAATGAAAAGTAAGTTCGGTAAACTAAAAGTGGAATTGTTCCTCTATCGAAAGCAGTGCACATGGTCCCCCCTGCAGTGCTGCAAACAAAAGCAGTGACATTTGAAGCAATCTTGTTGTTAAAAAAAGTAAAATCAAGCTGCCGAAAGAGCACAGAAGGACAGGAGCAAGAAACAGAAGAATCAGAGGGAAACAGCTGGTGATACAACTTGCTATGATTCGATATCGATATGTAATATGCATTCAGACGACTACAGCATCAAACTTGATCAAATTTTCTCAACTTTAAAGGTGGGGCTTTCTATATCATTATTCTTCTTCAGAATCGGTTTCTAATTTTGGCGTGTTTTTGCTTTCCAGCTAATGCTAAAAAAGTGCAGATTGTTAATTTGTCTATTACGCATAGAATGGATATATAATAATAATAACAGATATAGGTCCGACTTCAACTGGTCCTACGAGAAACCAGTGCTTGCAAAAGGTTCCAAGGCATGTATTGAATATGCACAAGCCGGCACCGAGGGAATGGATACGTAGCTGGGCTGCAGTCTGAATGAAAGTGGTATGTTGTAAATTTGCGACAGCAGGCATCAAGGGGTTAAGGAAGCAACATCTAAACCATTTTAAGGCAGAAAGGGATTATTTCCAAGAAAAAAACTCTTCTAAAAATGTAATTCTGACATATGCAGATGAGTTTTTAGGGCTTTAATCAACAACTGGAAAGGTACATTAATATTTATCTTGCTGATAAATGAAGCAGCATTTTAGAATCTCTTCTGTACCTTACATACATAAATTGTGTTTTTAAGTTTCTCAGGTTTTATTGTTCTGTACGACTTCTGCTGGAAGCTAACTAACCATAACTCTGCAAATGAAGCTAGAAAGTGAAGTCTTATTCAGTCATCTTATAGTACGAAATACAGTAATACAATAAAACATCTTAGTGTCAGAGCCAGAGGATGGCTTCTGTCTTTTGCTCAGGGAATATCTAAATACTACAAAGATTAATGATAAATAATGTTCTTGAACCTAGTAGTAAAATCGCAACACAATAATTACAGAAATACATTATAAAGTACACATGTATGCGTCTACTTGATGATTCAGTTATTCGGAGGGGCTTTAATGAATGTATGAAAAGGCACAAGCCTCGGCGTAAAAGCGCAGGAACCAGATTTATGTGCTCCAGCACTGGTTATATTCATTGACTGCAATCTATAAATCCCAGTTAAATACAGATGGCAGGAGCCGTGACTGCTGATTGTAGCACAACATATTCTTCCTGTTGTATATTTTCATCTGATACATAGCACCATGCCTACAAATGATTCCAGCCGGGGGATCCGCAGTGGAAATGAACCAGTGAGTGCATGGAAATGTCGGAGCCGTGTGCTGAATTCCACAGGACAGAGAGCACTCCGTTGCTGTTGGATAAAGAAAGATAAAGGTTACGCTGGAGAGCAATTTGCGCTTTCCAGAGAGGCCGAATTAAAACGGGTGACCTTGCAGTCAGGTGAGCATGAGGCAATACTTAGGCAGCTGATTCTAAACACTGCTGGAGCAGGGGCATATCAAACCCTGCCTAAAGCCTTCCTAAGCTCCAAACTCTCAAATCACCACTTCTCAAGCAGCAGACCACAGTGCGTGGCCTCTCCGGCTCCTCTTGGCTTATGCGTATGTATTTCTGCCACTTTGTTCTGAGCCTTTATGCCTCACACCATTAGCGAGCCACCTCTCTCTCCCCCGCTTTCTTTCTCTCCCTCTCCCTCTGTTTCCTGCACACGCCAGCAGGATTTAGATACCCTATGTATTATGGATGGGAAAAATAAACAGAATGCGCCAGCCATTTATATGACACACTTGTAAGATCACAGGACAGCGGCGATTAGAGTGGTCAAATAAAGCTTCAGCGGGACACGGGGGGAAAAAGGAGAAAAACCTGAGGTAGAGCAGGTCCTATAAATCTGCTTCATTCTGCGTGACGCTTGCCTCCGCATGTCGTCTCGCAACCAATTACATTAAGCCACCACTCCCACATCTTGCTGGGAGTCTATTAAAGTGGGCCTTAATCTAATAGAGGACTTACGCATGTGTTGTTGTGATAATTATTCCTCTCATTGATGGTGATGGCACCTTCATCAAACGCAGCCCGACTCCAGAGGACCTCCCTGTGCAGGAGTAAATTAAAATAGCTGCATATGCGACGTTGTCATGCACTGCAGCATTGTGCTTACAAGAATAATCCTATCCAAGGTTAGGAGGGTGGGGGGCACTTTACTATTAAACGGTCTTTAACTTTATAGCTTGGGTAACATTTAGGCTAACGATCATGTAGGCTAGACTTAGCACCTTGAAACACTGTAGGTCAAGTGTAAAAATGATGGGTCAGAGGTAGAAGTTCATACTGTATCAGCAGAAATGTCTCTAATGACTATGACAGGAATTGCAGCTGGTTTTGTCAGAGCAAGAATATGAACTACTCTCCGAATTATTTTTGTTTTACCTACTCTAGAAGGTGCTGCTCCCTGGCTGCTGTTTGCTACCAGATGTTTGCTTTTTTCCCCCTCCTGAGCTCCTATTGTAGGAATAAAGTAGGAGGAATACAGGTGGAAAAGGATAATGTCACATATTTCTAAACACAAATCAGAATTAGAAATCACAGTATGATGACGGTGGTTAATATCATATTGGAGTAACCATAATTACCAGTTTCCTACATGCAAATTAGTGTTTATACTCTCATCCAGGAGTCATTGTTTATAATATAAATGTATGTACATTACTCTGAAAACTTCAACACATCAACCACATCCACAAAAAAACTGGTCAAAGTGCTGCACAACCAAGCAAACTGAATCAGCTAAAGTCTAGTGTTACATTTAATTAAATATCTATATTTCATATATATAGTGATGTAGTGAAAAAGCACAGTATTTACAGTCACTCAAACTTTTTACGCTTTGTTCAAATTACTCTCCTTTTTGTCTTCATATATCAAACCTGCAGCTGGAAATCTGTGTGTAATATCTGATAGAAAAGCAAATTACAAGCTTTGTTCAATCGCGCCTTTATCAATCTCAAAGATTAAGCCTTTTCTTTCTCGGCATGATCTCAAGAAGGTCATCCATACATTTATTTCATCTCGCTAAGATTACAGTAACACGCTGTATTTAGGGTTGAGCCAAAAACAAGCATCTCACATCGTCAGTCGGTGCAAAATGCTGTTGCTTGGCTCTGAACAAAGGCATGATCACATATGCCTGTTTCAGCCTTTCTTCACGGGTTACCAGTCTTAGTTTTAGAAGTGAATTGAAAATTTAAAGCTCTTAATGGCTGAGATCTCAGGTGGGTTGCTGAATTGCTGTGTCCCTATACGTCAGGGTACAGTTTCCAATCTTTAGAACTGGTTGTTCCTGAGTCCCAGAACTCCCAGAACTGGCGCTATCTTTTAAATTGCTTCTCAAAAGATATATTTAAAATAAAAATCTTTGTATTAGTTCTAGTGCATTGTTTAATTTATTTTTTTCTCCTTTGATCTATATTATTTGATTGCACTTTAATTTCCTCCAGCCCTGAAATGTTTTAATTCTGATCAGATCCTACAAAGTGTTTTGTAACTTTAAAAAAAGTTCTGTATAAATAAATTTCATTATTGTTATTATTATTGTGTAAACTGATCATCAACCACTGCCTAATATTGTAAAGCTGCCAAAACAGTTCTATCCTAACGTGTCAGGCCATGGACACAACATCTTTGCTGCTGCCCTGGAGTATCTTTCACTGAGACATTTCAGTGAATCCTTTGAGTTACAAGGTTTGATGTCCGTAGATGTCTGTTGTGCTGGTGCATCCCATAAATGCTGCATGGAATCGGGACTTGGGGCATTTGGAGGCTGCATCAATGCTCTGGGCTCTTGGTCGTGTTCCTCGAGCCATTCCTGAGCAGTTTTTGCAGGTTGCAACTGGGGCTTGATGTGCTCAGTTTGCAACTATCCTTACATGAGTGGTACATGTTAAAGTAGAGCCAACACATCCCAAGATTTCCCAGCAGAACATTGCATTGTAATGAGAAGATCAATGTCATTCACCGACTGTCGGTGGTTTCATTGTTGCAGCTGATCGGTGCAGATCCCACTGATGCGGAGTGCTTTTAGTGAAAATGCTTGTTAGATAGTACAAAAGCAGAACGACGCTCTTTAATGAAATGTAGCTAACAAATGGTGCCTCTCGATTTTTCCTTTTTCTTTTCTTCTTTTGTTAGTGAATCAATTTAAATCTCTAGTAATGAACGAGGAGCAGCAGCACAAGAAGACTGGCAGCTGCCATCTTAAATAAACATGAGTGCTTGCAAGTCATAAACATGGGAATGTTTCCCATAATTACCTTTCCTCCCACATGATGCGAAACTGCCATTATTCTGCCAGCAGAGTCAAATCTGATCCAAAATCACATTTTTTTTTTTTTTTTAACATGTTAAAAGGTCAAATAAATAATAGGATATTTTTTTGTAGAGAAATTGTTTTCAGGGGTTTTTGTAGGCCTATTTGTCAGAGGATAGATACAAGATCCTGGTCTTAAAAAAAAAGCAAAAACAGTGTTAAAAACTGAAAATAATACTGGGTTTTTTGGGGATTTTTGATGTTTGTTTTTTCTGAAAAATCTACGGCAGTATAATTGTACTTTTTCACCTTACTGCCAAAGCCTGGTTGGAAAGTTTGGCAGGTCAGCCTAGTGCTGCCTAAGGTAATCTATTACGCTGTGGCGAGCAGCAGATGTAATAAGAATGCAGCATCTCCGAGTCTCGGCAGTTCATTTGTAGCCGGCGCACTGTACACATTTCACCCTGCAATATTTTCCAGAAATAATTTGTAGTGACACATCAAGCAAGAACTGCTGGGAAAAAAAAAATAAAAGTTACGCCGCACACCGCACACAAAACCGCCTTTCATATCACGCTCAAAAGTTCGTAATATCAAAGGGCACCGGCTGATGATAAGATATCCAGGAAATGTGAAGGCCTGCAGAGAAAATTACACATATCCCAACAGCAATATCTTGCCCAAAATGAAAGTGATAAGTGTGTAACCTAGGTGGAAATAAACCTATGAATATATCAGTGTAGTAGGGTGCAATTTTTCTGATTGTCCGAGCTGATCTGAAGGTCAGGCTTTCGACATTATTGATATGTATAGAAAAAGACATGTGTGACCTCTATTTACTAAATATGGCCACAGTGTGAGGGATCAGACAAGCTTAAGACAAACAATAATCAGCATGATGCCGCTGCTGCTGGAAATCCTATCCTGCCTGTGAATGTCTGCTGCTCCTCTGTATCTCTGCAGACACTTCATCTGGTATCACAGGCTCTGTTGTCACTTTATTATTTTTTGGGGGAGAAAAGGAAATTCAACCGCTGCTGCATCCAGGAGTATCAGATCAGGTAGTTTACAAGCATTATGCGGAGAATTTAACACTTTCCCCTCACAACGGCGGCGCTTACTCCTTTCACATTACACAAGGAAGGGGATAAAAGGAAGCAGAAGTGGGCAAATAGCTCATTGTCCTCCATTTCTCACTTTCTTGTGCCCACCAAAAGATGGGGAAGATCAGGATCATGGTCCACAATGCTGCGCAAAACTGCTCATTTTGGCAGACACTGAACCATTTTTACAAGCACCAACCGCAGTGTTTCCTGTCAGCTGCATGACAAATAACACTCAGGGGTCCTCAAATGCAGCAACTTTCCAAAGTTGGATAAAGATGAATTCAAGTTCTCATTTATGCATAATTCATTATCATTATTCTTTCTATCCTGTCAGTCGGCAATGTGTTTGAGTTCAAGGGCAAAGATGAAATGATAGTACAAAGGGGTTGGATAACTCACAATGGTAAAATGGCATTATATCTCTTCCTTAATGTTTAATCAACGCTGTCACTGAGCCCACACAAGGCTCAGTCAGACTACTCAATTTCAATGACTGCGCTGGGTGTGTGTGTGTGTGTGTGTGTGTGTGTGTGTGTGTGTGTGTGTGTGTGTGTGTGTGTGTGTGTGTGTGTGTGCGTGCGTGCGTGTTTGCACGAGCGAGTGGGTTGTGTATGTGACCAGCTTAGAAGCTAACATTCTTTCTGAAATGTCCTAGAAACTTTCTCTGCTGTCAGTGTATTTTCGGTACAGAATGAGAGCTGAAAATCACCAATTAAAATGTCAATGCTAAAACCAGCAGTCAGGACAATGACAGACTTTCATCACACTGCTGCAATGTGTTCCACATACATATTTTGTAATTGCTTTACCAGTTAAATTAATGAATTTCCTCCCTCTATCCAAATGTAGCTGTGACCAAACCTGGTCATCTCATCCCTATGCCCTGGCCAATTGCAGGGAAAAACACTGGATGAGTGAAAATTGAAATTATTGCAACTTGCTGAAAATACTGTATCCTTTCTTTATGAACTGCTGGACACTGCCAGGGACTTTTAATTATGTGCAACAGAGGCTAACAAAATCTTATAGGAGAAGAGGAAAGCACGGTTTTCCAGCCAAAACCTTTTAAAAATGTTGTTTACAATCATTTATCATCGTCCGCAGCACAACACAGTGACGGCTTTGGCTTTTAAAGTTTTTACGGCTCCCAGTGCCTTGCAAGTCATTAACAATCCTCTTTCAATGAAGACAAGCTAACAATATGAAAATCACTCAGGTTTTCAAATGTTCATCAGACAAAAAAAAAAAAAGGTTACTATTGAGTGCGTGCTCTCTTTCAGATTCTTCCTGCTTTGTGTCACAGATGTGGCCACAAGAACTAATCATAACACACAAAAAAACCCATAACATAAAACACCCCGACCATCTGAATTATGGTTTCAGACTTTTTAGTAGAACACAAAGTATAAAGAAAATGGAAACTCACACACTTCCAGGTCTGGTGCATTTTCACTTTATAAATACTCTCATTTTGATAAACAGTTTTGCCAAATAACAGAAGGCATAGGAAAATTAATGTGCAAGATTCTGTGGAACATTTGGCCTAGAAGCTTGCTGAGGTAATGCTGATACTCACAGGGCCAGTTGGTGAACTCTGTGACCCGTCTACGCCACTCAGGTGTAGTTCCTGGAGAATTTCTCTACTCTCTCTCTCTCTGGTATATCATTTTATTCAAAAACAGTCAATTAGCAAACTCATTAGATTGAAGAGCTTTATTTCATTTTAGCTAATTGGACACAAGGCACATTTGCACACACAGCTTCTAACAGTCTCATAACTGTCTGCAAACCACTGGCAGTGGAGCACTTTTTATTCCAATAGACGAAGGTTTAAAAAAAAAAAAAAAAAAAAAAAAAAAAAGGTAAGTGGCAACACAGATAATAGCTGCAATGGACTTTTCCATTTTTGACTTTTTGGCTTTCTGTCTCCTTTTATATCAGGACATTTAAAGAGGTTTCCATGCACACATTTGCATGTCAGAATTCTGCAAAATTGAATTTAATGTTTAAAAAAAAAAAAAAAAAAAAAAAAACTACGTGTTTATTTCACTTCCAATAAGTGAATCCATTAATTGAGTTGACTTCAATGTAACTGCCTAAATTTAATTTTTCTATTCTTTTGCAACAGCCCCTAAGTAATCAGCTCCCAAAATCTAGCATCAAAAACATTACATCCTGTCCCCAATTTAAATTTAAGATGTTTTCTAGTTTGACTTTTGTCCAACTTCCATCTATTTTTGCTTGTCATTTTCTTGATGTGTAAATGTGTTAAGCATTTCATTAGCTTTAAGTTGACAGTCTTGATTTGTTAAAAAAAAAAAAAGTTGGAGCAAATGCATCAGAGTCTTTTTTTACTGATGTCTGCAGCAGTTCAGCACAATACAGTAGGTGTGTTTCAAAAGATAATCTTTCACATTGGAAAAACTTTTAAACCAATTTCAAATTCACCAAAAACATGGCTGAATACCTCTTTATTCAGACACAAAGCCTTGACAAAAACAGATGAACTCCTGATCCTAAAATGAAATGAGCACGTAACAGCGGTGGAAAACCAGAACTTTCTTTATCCTGCTTCTTTTGTGTCCATCAGACGAAGGCCTGGCTGTAGCAACATGCTAGACTGCCTAAGTTCGCAAGATAAGGGCTGTTATGGTAACGTCAGCTCCCAATGAAAGACAGAACTTCACAGCCACAACAAAGGCTCTGCAGCGTACTCTCCATCTACTGACAGACACTGTGCTATATTCTCAGTCTGCAGGTACTCTGGACCCAAGTGACACCGTGCAAGGAACACCACTGTACTACACCATAGCTATTGTACATTGAATTTTTCACTCCAGGAGACACTGGAACTAATGTGCCTCTATAATTACACACAGCAACAGTCTTCACATGCCACAACTAAACTCTAAAACATCCTCATTTTAATCTTTCATTTTGCCTCTGTGTTTGATGCACACAATAATTCTGCTACAGTTAATATTCTTTTGGCCACGCACGTACAGTACATGACAGGCTAAGAGCACTACATAATAATCCCATTTACACTGCTGAAAAAAAATATTTTGGTCTTTGGAGATCTGCCAAAGATACAGGACTGCTGCTGCTGGATGGCACTTTTTGAATGCCAGTTTGTTTTTTTTTTATTGTTCAGCTGCTATAATCAATACTTTCATATTGACACAACGACTCGTTAAGTCGACAATGACAGCGTGCAAAGTGAAAGGTGCAGCTTGTCGTGATGAACCAATAATTATCACCTGACTCTGCTGCTCCCCTCAGCTGCACTGGGTGTCTTTGGTTCTCTCGGCTGTCTGTTTTGGTTTCACGGCCCACGACTTCCCTGTTTGGGTTCATTGTTGCTGCTTTCATCAGCCCTTTTCCTAGCAGCTGCAGGCAACTCTTTACCACAGTCTCTGATAAACTGGTGTATGCTACCTGTACGGGCCTGGACAGCTGACAGACAAAGTTTGCCTCTCACTGGAGGAGCATTTAGCAACTAAATACCCAGTTATTTCCCTGAGGAGTTGCTGGAGAGCAGAGCAGAACTATAAGCAGAATAAATACTGGACTTAGAGCCAGTGGGGATTCTAGGATCAGACCTGTAGAGGGGTTCAGTCCTTAATGAAACTGTGATGTGCATGAAGTGACTCGCCTAATTTTACTGTATAACGATTATTACATTCATTTTTCCCCATATATTCTACGTAGTTTAGAGCAATTGTAGCTTTAATGAATTACCTCTAACCATCATTAAACATGTACCACAATATAATTTTAAGAAAAATAAAAAATGGAACATACTGTTTACAAAAGTATTCAACCCCATTCACACTGGCAGACCTCAGTTATATTAGATACAATGCTACCTTTAGAAACAACCTAATTAGTAGGGTAGTCTATTGTAGGGTATAAGAATAATGGTTCAGAATGAACAATTATGATTTCAGTGCAATATGGCACTTTTAGAGAGGACCCTAAGATATGACGGTCGATCAAAAAGTTAAAAGACGGTGATGAGTGTGTGTGATGGAGGTGCATCAAGGTAATACCGATGTTTACATTCACACAAGATATGTAAGAAGCATTAGCGGCTAACAGCACACTATTAACTATGGAACCTGTGTTACACGTGTTTTTCTGATCATGTGTAATCTTGTAGGTGTACAATTGCGATTTCTCAATGGAGTGCGAACTGGAGCAGTGGAAAAACATGACATTCTGTGTCAGTCAGCAGCCAGGATGAGTGAACCTTCATGTGGAGGATTATTACTGGTGATGCAAGATGGTCCTGCAGCTACCACCAAGACAAGAAATAACTGTTCTTGTCCATAACTAGACAAGGCACACAAGGTCACAAGCGCAAAAGGAGCATTTTCATTGTTTTCTTAAACATTCACCTGGTTGTGCACCAGAAATGAATCCCCCATAGTCAGACTGTTAAAGCAGAGTTCCACTGTAACATCATGTGGCGTCTGAGGGAGAACATTCTGTCCAAACTCTCTGAACTGTTGCACAACCGCATGTAAGTACTTCAATGCACTGTGTTCCCAGTTCCAATGTGGCAATTGCAATTTTTTGGCCACAACAACAGAACTGTGACTCCTCAGTGGTGCTACTGACCAGATTTGACTTCCTTTGATTTGATAAAAATGAAATTTAAGTTCAAGCTTCGCCATTTTTACTCAGTTTACGATATTGTGGCTGTGCTTGACATAATAAAAATGACTTCCAAGAGCATTACAAGTATTGAAGAAGCACTGGGAGCAGTGTAATGTTGCACAAGGAAACTACTTTAATGGCAGTTAAATTTGAATTAGTTACAGATTTAGATTTTGATAGGCATTATCTTGAAACGTCTTGATCAAACCTCCTAACCAGTCACAGAGAGTCGATCATAATGACCAGAAACTTCGAAAGTAAGCAAAAGCATTTATAACAAAGCACATATGAGGAGAAATTTACCAAACATTGCTTTCTGCTTGGAGGTACATGGGCACAGTCTCAGAGGTACCATGTCTGCTGAATCAAAGCTGCATTGGTGGACCATCTAAAATACCTACACAGCGTTGGGTAGTTTTAAGGTTATGGTTGGTCTGTGTGTGTCAGTGTTGTGTTTCAACTTGTTGCACTGCTCCCGAGTGGCCAAAAAAAAAAGAGAATGCAGGATAAACATACAGAAAGGGACTGTCTTGCACAAAATAAATGTTGTTTTAACTATTAAATGTCCAGCGCTTTAAATGATTTCACTGAGGAATGGGTAAACATACATGAGAGGAGTCTGCAGAATTTTTGTAGGTATAAGCAAGCACATCTAAAGAAATGTCATGCCGAAACAACAGTGTCTTACCTGAGCTACACAAACACAACCTCAACTGTTACTCAGCACGTGTGTTGGTTTAGAAGCTATGAAAAGATCCCACCAAAACTGTAATGCCAGTCTTGTCAGCCAGAAAGTGGAGCTGTGTTTGCACTACTACAATGGAGATTTCACACTTTATGTCTTTATGTAAAGTTTATTAAATTTTTTTTGAAGCTCTGAGTGACTGGTCAATTACTGAGAGTCTGAACAGCAGGGTTTTCAAAACTGAAGCCTTGGTGACGTTGTGGCATCAAAAATGACCAGAAACATTCTTACAAGTATTCATCGGAAACACTGCAGAGAAATAATCAGTTTTTGCACAATTCTGAAACGCTATTTTTGCAGTTAATCAATTCCTGTAAGTGGCACTATAACATTACATTATTATTATTATTGAGAATATAATATCTCGAGTCAACTAGATACCACAAAAATGTTGGAATACGTTCAGTTCAGTTTTCTGTATCTTTAATGTTGAAGTTGAACTATACTTTGTATTATTTTGCTATCTTGAACACATATACTTCTAGTAAATAAAACCAGTCCAGGCTTGAAGCTCATCTGGATGCACAATGTCCCTCTGTTGCAGACTTTTAAGATTTCCAAATAGGAAGTCATTACATCTGACAAGAAAATATCACTATCATTTCCCTTTCAAAGCAGTCCATTGAATGCAAAACAAACAAACCAAGGCATCACAATATACAAGACATCACGGGAAGAGAAGATTATGTTCTCTTGACAACTTTTATTTAGATGTGTGCAGTAGAACACATTAGGCTCTTTATTTACTGCCTCTCAAGACATTAGAAACACTTTGTGGCCCAGAGTGCCTGCCAGATATATGCAGTGCTGATGCATGTTTTAAAATTCTATGCTGGAAGCAGGTCCAATTTTCATTTCAAATTACATGATTGCCAATTGGAGGATACACGTGTAAACAACATTATCTTTGTTTTCTTAAGTACATGTGACCATTAATTCCACATCATATCCCCTTAAAATAAAATTCACTGATTATAAGATGTTAGATTTGTGAGATTAATCGTGCATGAAACTCTCCCACGCTCTTCAACGGGGAGGGAGGCGGCGGAGGAGAGGGGATGAGTTTTGCAGCAGGCAGATCCCATATTGCTTCTGTTTAATGTCATGTAAAGTACATCCATCTGAGTGGAAGCAAATAATCTACTACTACAAGAAGCGCCTCTGGCAGCAGACCACTCTCCTGGTAACAGATAGCGCTGTGGTGTTCAATCAGCAGTCAGGAGAGTAACAAGAGTGAAATCCTTTCCTGTGGTGTCTAATAGCATAAGTCCCTCCATCACCAACATGGGAGGGAGTCAGGGGCAAAGGTGATTCCGCCTCCCGTGCTATCAGAACCACAGCGACAGATCTTCAGCAGATGCGTGCACGGAATACAAAAATAGCCCAGATTTAACGACTGTGGCACATTTCCAAAAATGTGTCCCTCTCTGTGTCTATGAACTGTGAAAGTTATCTGACCGGGCGAGAGGTGTTCTCTCCTGCACCCCCAGTCAATTTGTGTCTCGAGTCAGGGCCTTTACAGATCAAGCCGTTTGATCCGGCTCTGTTGGCTCGGCCGTCTGCTCCTGAGCAGCTCGAGCCTATTGACCGAGGCAGCCGTGTCGCTGGCACCAGCCAATGACACGGAATTTCCATTCAGTTCATCTCAGAGTTTGGGGAAAAAGCCTCACCTCTGGAAATAAGAACATGTCAACACTGATTCATGTCAAAAAAAACGATCGTGTCCCTGTCCCCAATGAGCTTGCGTCTCTGTGTCACAACAATAGTGTTTCTATGTCGGTGCTTGTGTTCAGCTCTGCCTCTTGCATTGTATCACCTGAGCTAAGAATTCCCTATACATGAACATCAAGACACCATGTAATTACATTTAATTAAAAATCTGCAAAATAATAATCAAAAACAGCACATTTTAGAGTTTAAAGGTGACTTAAACAACTCATTTTATGCTACTTCCTACAGCATACAACACAGCTGAGTAATGTGAGTGAAACAGAATCAGTTAAATGTCAAATGATTCATAATTGTATCATCTTATAGTAATTGCATTATTGAACAGGATATTTAGCTCTTATGTAAGCTTTAAAACTAACAGTTTTGATTGACTGTATTAAAAAATACAGACCCTATAGTAGGAACTCAGTGCAGAAAAACTCAATACATCTTCATGACTAAGATTCAAATCTTTTTTTTTTTTTTTTTAAAATACCTCACATATCCACATTTACTTCTGACTACAGAAACAATCCTCCTCAGCATGGAGGACACCAGTTTCTAGTGCGATGTCCTGTAAGTCTTAACAGACTATTCTTTTCAGTTGCTCTTTGCTGCAGGGATTGTGTGACTCTACCTTTAGAAACTCTTGTGTAATTTTGGCAGAGTCCTTTAGATCATTATCATGCTGGAATATTTCTCTTCTGCCAAGCATCTGCAGATTAGCATTTTGGTATTACACTCACAGGCATTCATGGTGCCATCTATAGATGCCATCTTCCCAACACCTTTTGCACTGATGCAGCCTTTCATCATCACAGTCCCACCTCTGTACTTCACTGTCAGGACTATGCATTCACTGTGGTAGTCCTGGCCAGGTTCATGACAAAGAGTCTTGACCCCATCTGAGCTGAGCAAATTCATCTTGGTGTCATCCGACCAAACGAATGTCCTCCCATTATTCATTAGGTTTGTATTTCAAGTTCTTTAGCTAAGTTTCATCCTGCCAAAGAGTAACCAAGGTTATTCCTTGCATGCCCTCCGTAGAACATTATGTAATTTCCTTCTTGCTGTCCGAGCTGTCACAGAAACTTTGGATTTAGAGTCAAAAGAACTACATTGTACAAGCAGTGTACTGTCCATGGTATCATTTTAGAAAAACAGCCACTGCAGCTCTGATTAGTGGTACTATGAATAATTTTTTTACATCGTGATTACTGCTGTAATTGTGTTTAGACTAATTTTTATTTGCTCACCTATCTCCCTGTATCCTTGACCATCCTTGTGAATTCTCAAAATACGATTTTTCAATTCTTCTTTTCTACATGGAACCATGATGCAGACATGGAGATAGACACAAGCATCTAAACTGAGAAGGTATTCAAAAGTAATTTTATAATCATGTTCATGCAATTAAACTGAATGGAAGTAACTAGGGGCTGCACAGTGGTTCAGTGGTTAGCACTGTCGCCTTGCAGCTAGAAGATCCCCAGTTTGTGTCCCAGAATGGGCCTGGGATCTTTCTGCATGGACTTTGAATGCTCTCCCTGTATGTATGTGGGTTTTCTCCGGGTAGTCCGGCTTCCTCCCATAGTCCCAAAAATATGCAGAGGTTAACTGGTAACTCTAAGTTGTCCGTAGGTGTTAATGCGAGTGCTCTTGTTTGTCTCTATATAGCCCTGTGATAGACTGGTGACCTGTCCTTGGTGTCACCTGCCTTTGCCCTAAGTCAGCTGGAATAGGTTCTGCCCCCCCTGCAACCCTAATGAGGATTAAAAGGTGTATAGATAATGGATGGATGGATGGAAATAACTGGTGTACTCAATTTTGTTTCATTGTTTACAGGTTTTCTAACATGACCACAGTTGTATTCACTATTTTTTGCACTGACTTTCTACATGTTTTATTCAACTTTTTAGCTTAGAAACTATGCAGTTTTTGAGAAGTGATACAGTTTTGAATCATTTGTCATTTAAGTGATATTGCACAGGGAGTCCTCACTTCTGTTATGTAGTACAGTATACCTCCACTGCAGTTTTTCAGAGGAAAAAAAACACAGTTTGCTTCATGAATAACTTCACCTAACTGTAACCTATAAATCATCCTTGCATTGAAGGTTGATAATGAAAAAATTTAAACGAAAAGCGGCATTATGATTTTGGAGGATGTAGCTTGTACTGTATTGGTTGTAGTCATTTCAAACTTAAATTTGCAAATGAAACAGCATGTTCCACAGCAAACAAATTATGTGACAACACAACAAAATGTCCTGTTTATAAGAGGCATTATTGGAACCATTTTCATTTTACATTAGTTGCTTTTGTTACTGTGCAGAGTGGAGAAAAAGTATTTAACCCTCTGCTTTATCTGCACCCCCTCCCCCCTAATCACTTTAATACAGTCTCTTAGAGGAGCAGGCTAAATTTAGAAACTAAGAAAATTGAATTTCTGAAAATCATGCTTTGCCAAATTGAGGTACTGTAAGAATAAGCCAAGAAAGCGTTGACAACAGATGTCTGACAACGTTTGAGAAGGGATAATAAGAGATTTCAGCGTAATGTGTTTGGATCGATGGGAATGACACTATTCAAACATTCAAAGAAAGTTAAATATTCAAACAATGAATCTGAAGAAATCTGGTACAAGGAAGATCACTTTATTCATTCAAATGAGAGAAAATTCCCTTAAGCCTTTCAAAGGGATTTCTATCATTGTATAATGGATTGTATATCTATATGAAGTGTATCTTATTTCCCTCTTACACTCATCTCCCTGCTCATTTGCTTGCTAAGAGTCAACGCTCTACTTCACACTACAGACTGTACTTTCATGTGTTTTTTTTTTTGCACAGAAGTCTTTCCCTAAACACTTTGACTTGGATGGAAAACATCATAAAGTCAAAGAAAGATGGTAAGGAGAATTCATAAGGCTTCTTCCAAATTGTGTATGCCGCTGACGTGCTGCAGTGACACTACAATGTTCCGAAGATGAACTATTAAAAGCGTATTTGACTTGGCCTTGGTGCATTCACACCGTGTTGTTTCATGCCGGCAAAATGAATGCGGACAATCTGGGTAAAAATATTACTTAATTTCAAAGGTTTAACAGGAATACAGACAAGCAACTAAAAAAACGAAATGAAATGGTTGTCACATTGAGGATGGTTGCTAACCTCCTCATAGTTATTGAGATGAATCCCAATTAGCATAATTGTAACAAATCTACTACCGCACACGTCATTCAGAGGTTTAAACCATGTTAAATTAAACACATAATGACCCTATGCAAATAATATCTCGAGAGCCACCCACCACACATTTCAGTAAACTTCTTGAATGCTGCTGCCACAAGGAATTGTGGGGCATCATAATTTCATTTCCTTTTGTAAAATATGGTCCAGTGTATCCACTAACCTAGAAGCACCTTTCCTTAGCATAAAGAGAATTTGACCAGCTCTTCTCGTGGCTGCCACTTAGATAATTCCAGGTCATTTCACTCAGTTAGGAAGATTCCTAAGTGGTGAAGGCTACTGGACCGCAACCAGGGTCAAGCCCATATCCAGCACACCTTTTTCACTCCAGACCTTTTGACTTGCCACAGTAGGGAAAGCATAGGAGTCAGCCTCGGAAGAAGCAGACTGCAAACGATAGCAACTAACACTATCCTTGTCAGTTTTGTCTTTCTTTTCTGCTAATTTCAAAAGTAACTGCACCATTTCCAGGATGGCAACACTGATCAAAGCTGCAGATTCACAGTTGTATCTCCACAGCTGGAATCACTCTCATACATGGACACGTGGAGATGTTCCAAGTCTGGCATCAACAGGTTTGCAGCAACAGTTTTCCTCCTCACTTGGCAGCAGAGCAGTGAGTGTCGGAAGATGACTAGTCCCTCAAGGTGCACTGTCTTTCAGATCATCCTGTTATCTTTGTGCCTCCATCCCCATAGAGAAAGTCAGCTTCACACCGGCATGCACAGATGAATATGCCGGTGATTAGGTTGGCCGGCAAGTATCCCCAGATGGAGATCCCTAATGCAGTTAGCAAACTGTCCATTCCAGGCGGCAAATTTTTGTGTTTGCTGCCTGGAATGGATGACAAACCATTACCTTCGGTCAGAGTGAAAATAAAAGTTTAAAATGATTGATGTAAAAATCATCTTTCTTTGGAAAGCTGCAGCAAGCTCATGCTAATTTCTCCACTAAATGCTGATCCCAAGCTGTTTTTTGGGACTCCTCATTTACCCAAATCTCTCCAACAGGAAGTGCAGAGTGCAAAGTTAGCCCATAGACCCATCAGACTAGGATGGTCACATCAATGAGAAACATGCCAGGCTGAATTGTACCAGAATTCTCTTTTAAGAAGTGCCAGAACAAACTCAACAAAAACCTCCACTGAGGCTCAGATTTGATGTACGTTTGGATGAGGATAATAAGTTAAGGCAATCATGATCCAAAATGGTGAAAAAACAGTTATATTCGAAGTTGCCATTATAGAGTAATTATAGCAATTACCTGTCATCTGCCTTGCATTATTTAAATTTAGCACCACGGTGAGCCAATGATTTGTTTGGGTTTTTTTTTGGTTGGTATTTTGGTTTTGTAACAACATAGTGTTCTAGTGGGTGCGACAACCTGCACAATGCCAAATGCAACAAGTGGCGATAAATGCACGTAACTGTCTGTCAAACATGCAGCTTGCATAGCCGCTATGGGCAGCAAGTGAAACCATTTTGATGCTGCACAGAGAAAGAAAATAAAAGAGAGGAAAGGGAGAGGGTTTTTGTTTGTGTGGATATTTTCGTGTTTGCGGGATGCATCACAGAAGGCCTTGGCATACATTGAACTTAACATGAATTCCAGATGATCAAAAGGATGAATACTAAAGTGAACTCTTCCGTGGTTTAATGCACCGTTTGAACATTCACAGCATTTCCAGTAAATTAACATATTCTTTGGTCCGCCTGTGCTTTGAATCAACAGACAATGACCTGATAAGTACACTGTGATACTACAGATCATTTCAAAACGCAGAAACTCGGTTGTGCAGAGAAACCTATAGAGTTGCAACATTATTGCCGTGGGTCAAGGCAGAAAACAGTTCTGCTGGTTACTTTTGCAAGTAACTTTTTGCAATTTACTCATACAACAGGGAGTAAAATCGAAACAATTCACTAACTGTTGTAGCCATAATGAAGCAGTTCTCCTAATCTTAACGAAGCAGTTATTTTAGCCTAAACATCTGTTCTCCTTACGTAAATTCTAAAACGAAAAAGTGTAAGATTAGGAAACTTGAGAGTTATTCTGAAGGATGTATAGAACAATAGCACATTTTATTGCATAATTAGGACAACTTTCAGTAAGCCCACAGTATAAAAACGAATACAAAATTTGCTTTCTACAGCTGGATATTAGCTTCTGGCAGACAAATCTATATCAGCAGAGGAGATATGGAGTTGTCCATCAGAAAGCACTAACAAGATGACTTATTTTCTAAATGCAAAAATGTTCCATGTAGTAATCTGATGACCAAACGTAAACAATCCTTTTAAAAAATGTTTTAAAATAATGTAAGAAAAAATAAGACATACCACAACATATCTTTTTAAACAATGAAACATCAATATAAACACCAGTTTTGACAATTCAGGCTATAACAACTTCTCAACATCCACCCTGCCTACAGGTTTTCAGATATATCCCTCCAAGCAGAAACTCTGCTTTCCAGCCTGGTTTTAAAGGATCAGTACATTTCTTTTTAAAAACAATTGTCAGGTGCTCATACAATGTGTACATTGACATAAGTTTTGCTCGCTGGAATCATTTACTTTCTTCATGAAGGTCACAATGCTATCCTGTCTATTCTATGTGAAAATATATAAATGTACATACCAACATAATGACATTAATTCCAAAATGTCAGAGATCTTAAACAGGTAAATGAAACTCAAACTATCTACATAAAGGCCACTAGAGGTAAGTATGAGGTATGAACGGACTATTTACTGTGAATGACCTGTGTGTCTGAGGAATATCTGTCTGTTGGTGAAATAGCTGATTTGAGGGAATTTATATGTTCAATAATTCTTTAGTAAAAACTTCCCAACTCTCCACATTCGACACAGTTAAATCATGCTGCAGGAAAAGAGCCTACGGTAGGCTACGCTAGGTGTAGATATGAGGAGAATGAAATTGTATAAGAAATAGACGCAATACTCATCTGCCTAGAGATTGCAGGGCAGACTGACATTTTGATTTCTTTCCTGCAAGTTTGATGTTAATGATTTGGCTTTGGATGGGGAACCTTCATAGAGTCTGAGCCATATGAGTGCAATTTCCGTCCTGGGGATGAAAGCACATCGATTGCCCTCTGATGGTTTTTATGGGGGGCTGCTTTCATCCAGACTGAGACATTATTGAACTGCACTCAGCATTAATGCAGGACTGATTCTGTGTAACTATATCAACAGGAGTCCAGGCAAACATTCAATATGCTATACTTGTATGCTGTAGCAACTATACCACCGCATAAGTGTTCCGAGTGAATATGCAAATATCAAAGAGAAGGGGGATAATTTCATTTTCCTTACAATGGAGCACAAACCTCATATGATCCAGTGAATAAAGACGACAGAAAGTCAGCACGTCAGCCACCCATGGTAGGCATAAAAATGAGCTTTTTATTCTCAGTAATTGATTAATATTGCAATTAGACTTTGCAGTCGGCCAGCCCTTCTGCATTCACATTAGGGAATTTTATCCCTGCTGGTGTGCAGTAGGAAGGATGCTGTTGGAAGCCTTTCTGCCTTTATGAATCCCTCTCTCAGTGTCTGCTTGGATTAGGGAATCATCCACAGCTGCCTCTACTGCGCTGATGGGGTTTATGCACGGGTTAAACGCTGAAATGTGCTCAAGTGATTCCCTTATATACCAAACCTTACTGAATTGACCCACAAAGACACGGAGGAATGCAACTGTCTAAATGAATATGTCTAGACAAAAGCTACTTGTGAAGACATCACAAAGCCGGTATGCTTTTTTTGTTTGTATTACAGCAGCCGCCAAACAGATTCGAGGGTTGTTTTCATCCCAATGATGGTTCAGAAAATGTTCAACGTATATTTTCCATCGAGTTAAGATGCGCTTTGTGTTTCAGTAATTCTCGAGGGAGCAGGATTCACCTCAAATATGATTTGGCATGATATAGTCTGAAGTACCTCATTAAATGCTTCACATATCTGTTTGAAAATAGTGTAAACTACAACTGGCAAGGGAATTATAGATTTTCTACAGTTGTTACAGAGCCAGGTGTGCCTTCATGAGTTGTCTTCATCACAGATTACATTCGAGATGGCAGGACAAAGATTTCCCTCTTTAACTCTTGGCTGTCTGCAAAATGTGCATTTGTGCCCTGAAAGCATGAGCAGTAAATTTATTTAATCAATCTTGCAACTCGGCTGCAGTGAACGGCTGAGCAATCAATGATGCCTTTAACCTTTCATTTGTGTCATTAAACTGAAAATTCTCAGTGTGGGTACAATCTAAACCTGTAAAAGGGACACCTGGTGATATTTAGCACCCAACACAAGACTGCAGACTCGGCATCTTTACCTGTACAGGCGACACTGACCTCTGCTCTTTTTACTTAATTTACTGACAAACTATAAATATGGAACATAGAAGACTCACCTCTGCATTCGAAATTAGCGCAGCACGAGGTGAGCTAAAGGGCAGGGGTTATTTTAGAAGTCAGATGTGTTTGCATTACTGTGCCATAAACAAAAACCCATATGAATGTCGAGAGGTCCAATTAGGCCCCCTATTACTACATGTGGCTGTATGCATAACAGGTGCAGCTGATTCAGAAAGTACGACTCTTTCCTAAATAATGACCAGAGTCAGACACCAACATTGCCTGCAGACAGCGCAGCACATTATCCCCAATGTTGTTTCCCCTTGTTGATCTGAGATCTGCTTATCCCTTCGCTCCTTCACCTAATGGTCTGGAGTTAAGGAAGCAAGACTGATTGTTGGTCCAACCTGAACAACAAGTTACACAAAAGCCATGTTACACAAACCCACAGGACACTTGCATCTCATCCAATTTGCAGTTTTGTTCTTTAGCCTGCTCACTCCTCTCTTTCTCTTTTTCTTTCTCAACTAAGACCCACAATCCCTTCAGATCTCAAGAGGCTTAATCAGTGTCTGTGTCAGACTACTTCACGGCAGCCTTTGGCCACAGCGGATATTATCCATCTTTTCCCTCTAACAAATCTGTCAATCCACTCAACGGGAAATGAAACTTTTCCTTTTTGCAGACAAGCAAACTGTTTGTCTGCAGCAACGCCCTGGCAAAGAAAAAGAAAAAAAAACTAGAGAAAGCAGAACAACACAAATTCGACATTAAAATACTCGAGGATGAGAGCTCAGAGGTGTGTGAAAGAGTGCGAAAGTGGCACAAGCTCCACAAAAAAGGAATATCAAGAATAAAATACTGGTTTCAAATTCACAATGTATGCAAAGGGGTAACCAACCAGGGGAAAGCTTGCTTTGATTTGACTCGATTTGCATAAACCCTCCCAACTATGCTTTTAATAAGTGATCTTCACCCAGGGAGTTGCCGGTGCATAGCAGATTAGCATATTCCAGACAACATAACCACTGGTTGGTTTGAAAAAAAAAAAAAAGAAAAGGAAAAAAAAAGTGGTATGAGGGCAAATTGGCAGAATAGCAGGGGAGAATGAGGGGGGAATGTACCAAACAGACCTGTTTGTTTTGGATTTCATTTTCAGTAACACAGCAATAAACAGCTACTGCTGGAGAAATAACCACCCCTTATGACTCCCCTGCTAATTTGCTAATGGCTGGGTTGTTTCATAGTGCCCCCTAGTGGTTTGAAAAGTGTCCGTTTGTGTGACGTGAACGAAGCAGTTGATTGGAAAACCAGAAACTGTGCAGCAGCAGAATAAGACCAGCAGAGACTCTGACTTGCTGAGGACAGACACTGACAAGGGAGGAGGGGGACATAAGAAAAACATGGTACCAAGATGCAACCTCGCATTAAAATGAAATCTTATTCCTTTTAAGAGCAAGTCTGTGTAGTCTATAAAACATGTTACAAAAGCTGGAAGATGTGAATAACATCCTGACACAGTCTGTTGTATGTATGATGTATGAGGGACATGTCTAAAGGAGACCTTTGAGGCAGGAGTCTCCTACGTGATCATTTCTTCACACACTAGAGGGGGCTAGATCATTAGGAGCAAGTTACATTAAATAAGAGCTGATTATGATTACAGAAAGTGCTCTGGTCATGTATTTCCCCACATTCTACACCTACAGTAAGACTCTCTCTCTCTCTAGCTCTAACCCCGAGGAGGCACAAATTTGTAATTTTCCTGGTCACACAGAACAGATAAACAGCTACATCAGTGTCAGCCGAATCAGATATTACGAGCTGGGTCAGGTTAATCCCTCTCCCATCATATTACCCTTGAGAAAGAAGTGACATTGACTGTAGGATGAAATAATGACAAAATAAAAGATATAGTGTAGTGGGTCCACACTTCAGTGCCCAGGATAAGCTGAAGTGCCAGTTAATTTGCTGCAACTTTAATTTGCATGTATTTGAAAGGCCAGAAACTAATTGGTAGTAGATAGTTGCATGTTGATAGAGGAGAACTGTCAGAATATTGGCAGGAACGGGGACACGGGGTCCATTGTTTAACCGCCTTCCGGAGGGAGTAAAATCTCATTAATTGGCACAGTGAAGTTTCGGTTAATAATAAATCCCACCTAAAAAGATTCAGAGCTGTGACATAGTTTTCAGATTTTTACTTCGTATTTTGCACAACATTCAAAACAGAAACCCAATACCAGCATGAGAAGCTGCAATCATACTTATCGTGATGTGTTTACTCAGCTCACATTATTATGTGTCGCAGTTTCTTTCACAGATGCGAGTCTGTGAAGACTCATCCACACTCTAATCATGAATTATTCTATACCCACGCTCTCAGCGATATCTAATCCCAAAAGCAATGCAAGCAATATCCCAGCAGCCGGTTTTCACTTGCATTAAGAGCATTATTGCAAATATAATGGACCAATCATTTTCATTTTCAAAACAGAAAAGCAGCATCCTATGTGGATTTGTGCAACAGGTAAAACAACTGTTGTATGCATTAATGTATGTTGTTGCTACAGAAAAATCTTCAATTTCAGTTTGATTGTTGTTTTTATATTATTGTTTATTATTTGATTGTTTTCCAATTCCAATAATTGCATATTGCTTTTAATTGTTGCAAAATCTCTTATGAAGCTGCATCTATGTGTGTATGCTTTACAAAAACTGGAAATATAAGCAGTGTGCTTTCTACATTTCCATCTTCATCAATATTTGCATTTAACCATTTAGCTTTAAAGATAGCAGTGCAATGTTTAAACAGATAAAAATGGGTGGCAGCTGAAAGTATCGTGCCAGATAAAAAAATAAACTACATACAGCAAGGGTTGAAGATTTGGCTTCCCGAGGTTTTCATCTACTGCATGTATATGATGGTCAGCAGTTTACTCTGAGCTTCCACGGCCAACTGAACACTGACCAGTTTCCTTGACAACAGAGTGCAACATCTCAGCCATTTTCTTATCAGTGTCCTTGGTGATCAAATGTAGCTCTAATTAGTGTGATTTATGTATTTAAAAACCTCCACCACGGCTAAAATTGGTCCCATTTGCTCAGAGCACTGAAAGACAGAGACAATATTGTTGTTTTTTTTTTTTCTTTTTTCCACTGACCTTCGCTGTGTCTGCTTTGAGGCTGCATCCTGGAGTCTGTCAATTGTTTTAAACAGACGGCTGTTGTTGATTCTGATTTATTTACCCCTCCTCCATCCATCCACATGGTCTAGAAGCGTCTGCAGGCCCTGTGTTGGGGAGAGAGGGGGGCAGCTGGATGAGTGTGTGTGTAGAGAGTTTACATGTGTGGAGATGATGTCAGCTTTACAGTGTGAGTAAAGACAGATGTGTCATAAGTACAGACACAGTCAAGAGAAACACTGTGCTGTGCTGCACAAAAGACCACTCAATTTGCGTTTACAAAGTAACTCTTAGACCCATATTGTGGAGGGGTTTAGCCATTTCATGTCACTGATGGCAGTGCTAAATGAAATAACTCACTGCCTCCCCTTCTGAACTCACTCTCAGGAAATGATGATGATCCGCAGGTTCTGATCATTAGTTAAGCAAAGCAGGAAGGAAAAATAAAGAAAATAAAGCACACTCTTGCTTAATTCAATGAGCTCAGGGAGATTCATCTCCATACAGCCTCACCTGCTCTGGTACGAACAGTAACTTAGATCTAATGTTAGCAAAATCGACATAGATGTTGTTGTATAACTCAGTTTCATGAACTAAACTGAAACACAATCTTAAATATTTCTCCAAAACATTGCATTCTCGTGACTAAATAGACAGAAAAATTTTAATTTCAATGTTGTTAAACTCAGATTGCAGCTGAGCAAAACATAAAGCCTTGAAATGACCAGAACTTTCACACATTTGGAATAAAATCACATCTTCATGAGGGACCTCAATGTGTTCTGGTGTTCTTTTCTGTTTGTACTACACGTGTTGTCATCATGCTGGATTTTGTTTAAGCATTTATAATCATTTCATAATGCGTCATGATGAGTCAGCTTTATAACAAGCAGTGGCCCACTGGTGGGTTGGTCTTCATCAAGTTATGCAAAATTGTTCAAATCAACAAAAAAGAAGTAAATGTTTAAATTCTCCAAATTCGGTGAAATGCATTTAAAGAATGCACAAGACATATTTCCATTTGAGGCCAGGCTCATAAAAAACACAGAACATTTAGATTTTGAATCCAAAAGACACAATGTGTGTGATCCTCATGGAGGAAGTGGGGCTCAGGTGCAAAACTGTAAGTCCGTAATCAAAGGGGAAAAAGGTGACACTACACAAAAAAAAAAAAAAAAAAGCTTGTGATGGAATATTTCTGTTTCAGTGTCATCACCATGAAGCTTTAGCAAAGGTTTGGAACAAGCTGATGGTGTTAGTTAGCAGAGAAAAATATGATTTTAACAACCTTCAACCAAAAAAGGAAAAACTGTGTTAAAGGGGTTAATTCTTCTGCATTGTGTTGCTTTGAAGCTTGTGAGGTTTCTATTAAAAATCTGCTTTACAGGCTGCTGAGCACATGCACACACTCCTTCCTCTTACATATACACACAGCATATAAACAACATAAGTAAAAAATGGAGGCTGGTTTATCTGTGAGGAAGATGCTGTAGGAGACTTGAAATGTGCGGGTTTTCTTACAACAATAAGACATTTTATGGTAAATAACATCTGAGGCCAGCCTACCTCTAGTTAATGTTGCTCTCTCTCAGGTGGGATGTGAGATCTAGAGCAGAGGTCACGACCTTCCCGAGGCGGCAGCTGATTCTTTTCGCGTTTGTGTAATTCCTCTGTGTGCGGATAATGTTATTGTGACATCCAAGAGGACACTCCACAATATGGAAGAGTCTTATTAGCGAGAGCCAAACAAGCCCACATGGGCGCTCATAATTCATGCAGGTTTCGGCCTGTCTTGTAAAGAGACGGGCATTGATCAGGAGAGCCCACCCTGGCTGAAGTACAGCGCCATGACGATAACTCGATGAGAGGAAATTTTGACAAACGCAACCGAGGCCACAAGAGACTTTGCATGACGTTGCGGTGCTGTCATTTCTGGATAAAGGCCAGATGTGAATAAACATACACATACTGGCAGGCTGAATTTACAATAAACTTCCAAATAAAGAGTTGCACCAAGACATGCCAAAAAAAAAAAAGACAGAACTCGCTCACATATGTTCACGAACAACCAGCCACACGCACGTTGCAAATGCCCGTGAAAGCTATCATGGTGAATGACAGCTTATACATTGGATGCCTTCGAATGAAGGCCACGAAGTGACAGTGCGTAAGTCCCATTGCTCAGCCAAGTATAAAGAGATTTGATGGAGCATCTGTTTGGAGAGCACTGAAACAACAGGCGGAACAAGAGTGGAAATCTGGACCAGACAGTCTGCACATTGTCATGCAGCTTCAGATTATAACCCATAATAGACACAACAATGGAAAATCACGTTTACGCAAACAGAAGACTTAGAGAATTAAAATCAACACATCATGCGATATGAATGCGTTGCCTTCATACATCTTATATTATTAACTAACACTGAAAACGATTTGCAACAGCTGGTACAGATGTCGAGCTCTGGGTGTCGGTGTACGGAGAAAATACGAAGAGGAAGGTAAAGAAACATCAAGTAATTTGTACCTAGAGGAGCCGAACTGTCATTCAGTTAGAACATGGCCTTCACCTTGTTGTCAGTTTAATATGATTGTGAGTCACAGCCAATGACAGAGCATCTGTTTGTGGCACGGAGGAATCAATACTCGAGCGTGAAGTGTCATTTATCTTGTTACGCACTGACTTTGAAAATAAAAGCCCTGCTTCTTCCTGAATGTGGGGAAAAGGGTAATCATACAAAGCAGCTCTTGTGAATTTCAGCTCAGTCTTGAGTTATGCTTAAAGATTTTTATCTCAGTAAAAATACAAGCTATTTATAAGCGTTGGAACCATTAAAAATGTGCTGTATTTTAAAAGCTTGCCATATTTCGCTAATGTAAAGGCTGAATCTAAACTACAAGTTGCTAAATAGTAAGGTACTTTCTACCAATGTTTGGCTGAGATTATTCTTTTAGCTGCTATTTTGCAGATCAAAAAACTGCAGAAGTGCACAGAAACATCAACCGATAGAGCCAACTCTTCAAAAAGCTTTATAACAAGCAAGTGAAGATGCTTTAGTTGACAGATTTGTCAAGAAAAAATTGTTTATTCTTTACGCATCTGAATAGATTTTACATCATGTTTTCATGATTCTGGACACTTCCGATTTCTAAATTTAGGAAGTAAATATGAAAGACTTAGGTCCTAAAAAACAACAAACCCATGATATCATCCAAGTTTCTGTTAACAGTTTGGAAACCTTTCCTCTGCAGTGTGGGGGAATCACTTTAGGGACACACTGAGAGGACAAGGGACTGCTTTCCTGGGATGTTGACATATTTTCACATTTACATTAACTACTCGGCTCATAAAGTTAGTTTCCAGTTTGATATCCAGGTGCCAGTAAATTCCAGAAAGTATGTGGAAAGAAGTTTAAAGTTTGTATATGAGATGCTTTGTAAACCTGTCGGCGAGCTGACATGCTTGTGCTCCTTGCTCCATTAGCTTCTCCGTCATGGCGCTCCCTCCCCACTCCGTCTTGCAGTGATTTATGACGGAGCGGAAAGACTGCAGTGTCGCAATTTGTGTCCTATCCGCATGTCACCAAAGCGGTCCAACTATTTAAACTGTCTGTAAAAGAAGAAGTTAATCCCTGAGATCTACACTTGTCTATTTACAGGTTGTTATATCTATATCCTTATGACATAGGTCTACCGTTATAGGATTCGTTCATGTGTCAAGACTACAATGTTTGATTCTTGATCTGCACTGTTGCGTACCTTCTACTCAGATCCGTCACATACGGTTGTTTTTGTTTGAAGATGCTGAAATGACTGCATAGTGCACAATTTACTTTCCTGCACCCTTGTTCAAAATGATGCCTTTGATGGAAAATTCATTATGCTAAAAAAAGACGCAGGATTTTGAGTCCATGGTTTTGCATATTCATCAAACTGTTGGTAAAAGAGAAGGCAAATATGTCGAATTTTGGCAGTTCTGCTCCTGGGACACTTAAAACAAACCCCATTTTTTTTTTAAAAATTACTAAAATCCTTACAGACATTGCAGTAAATCTTCGACTAACCACGCTAAACCAGTCCTGTGTTGGTGGCATCAAGAACATATCTGACAAATTGCAGCCTCTATAAATCTGGCAAGGAAAGGTCAATAATTCAAAAGGTTTTCCAAGTTATTTCTTGTAGCCAAGCCTCTGTGATTCTCACCAGATGGCATTAAATCAGTGGATTATCTCAAGAGGAATTACTGAAACCAGCAGTGAAACTCTCTGCATTACTGTGCCGTCTGGCAAAGAGCCCTTCAAGCGCTCATATGTCGCCCATAGGAATTTAAAAGAACATAAGAAAAGTTTAGCTGAAATATCGTCTCTTTCTCTGCTACTACCATCTTCTCAAATAAATGTAACCTCAAAAGGACTGCTGTTGTACGTGGACACGGAAATCTTCTAACGGTTCTTTCTAATGATGGCATTTGCACAGATAAAACAGGGTTCACAATTTTCTCTTATAAATACTTAAACATCTCTGTAAGAATGAAAGTGAAGCAGCATCCGATTGTCAGATTCTGACAAAGTGTACAGTAGAAGTCACATTTAAAAATGCATCTACAGCAGACTTTCTATGTTTTGGTAATTGCATCTGGATTGTCACAGTACGTATCCACAGTGTGTGGCTGATGTGTGTCCTATCTACTTCATGTGTGTGTAATTTTACAGATAACATTTTTTATATGCAGACGATTTGTTGCTTTTTATGAGAAAATATTTTATCTACCTCAGAGGTTAATAATTACACACAGCAAGTCGGTTGCTCCAAGTAGTTTGAGGCTAATTTTCACTGTTGTAATTTAAATACATTGTGTGGTTTCAATATAACATTCTAATCTGCTCATTGGCATCTACAAGCTTTCACACGAGAGGACAAGTCAGTGCAACCAATAAATAAATGCTGTACTCATCTTGTAGTAGAGCTGCAACAAAGCAGGTAGACAATGTACTCTTTTATTGATGTCGAGGTTGAAGGCACAACATGGTACCGACGCTTTTCTTTCCAAAACTGTTACACCAAACATGACCAAAGGTGATTAAATAAGGAGAATAATACTCAGCGGAATCAAGAAAATCTCTGATAGAGGCTAGATTTCATTTCTTAATGCTCAGCAATAGTTGTTATCTGCTACAAAACACTTTAGAGTTATTTTTTTCTCATTCAATAACAAGAAATCCAATCTTGTCATCACCTGCCTTTGCCTGAAAGGCATATACCGTGTGAAAATATTCAAAAGCAGTGTTGTATCCTGGGCTAGAACAAACAGGCCTTTCAGGTCTCAATTAGATGCTCAATTGGCACCTTTCATAGTCACCCAGATCCATCTACAGGTTGGGGCTGTTCTCAAGCAACAGACAAATCAGACATCCTACAAACCAGAAGACTCTTCCGTGAAGGTATTATTGTGTCATTTTAGGAACCGCAAAATGCCCATGTGTTAATAAACATGGCAATTTTACTGACATTTGATCATATTTATTGTAAGGTGACAAAAAAATACGCAATACAAAAAGTGTATTTGATGGCACACTGTGTATTTAGCACAAATAATACAGTAAATTTTAGCAAACTATTATCAGTACAATCAAATCATTTGCTAATCATTTTAGAGCAGGGGTGTCAAAAATCGGCCCTCTAAAAGGGTCCAATCCAGCCCACGGGATGACTTTGTAAAGTGTAAAAATTACAAAGAAGACATCACTTGCAAATTGTAAATTTGTAAAACTATAAATTGAAAATAATTTCTAGACCTTGACAAGTTGTTTTGATCAGAAAGTAGAATACTTGATTACTCATTGTTCTTTTGTCATTTTGTGTCTCATTTTTGGAAAAGTTTCTCTTGTTTTTGTTGCTTTTTTGTCTTGGTTTTGTTGCTTCTGTCATGTTTTTGTCGTTTTGTTTGTCATTTTTGTCGTTTTGTGTTTCCTTTTTGTCTCGCTTGCATCATTTGTCTATTTGTTGGTCATTTTTTTCCCGCTTTTGTCGTTATATGTCTCATTTTTGTAATATTTTGTCTTGTTTTTGTTGTTTTTTTTGTTTCACAATGTACTTTTTTGCACTAAAACAAAGGAAAAATTTGGAGTTGTCGTTATTCATAGGTTATTACGCAATGATTTTACTGGTCTGGCCTACTTGAGATCAAATTGGGCTGAATGTGGCCCCTGAACTAAAATGAGTTTGACACCCCTGGGTCCCCCAATTTAACAAATAAAGGTCAGTTTTCTCATCATTAAAAAGCTGAATAACATAACATAAAAAATTCCACTGACCTACTCCAGGTATCTTAAGTTAGGCTTGAAACTGCAATATTTGAATAAACAGGACTAAATCTCTGGAGTTCCTCAAGAAATATAATGTGGCTCCAATATTGTCATCACCCTTGTGTTTGTTTTGCACTCAATAAATCAATACACGATTGCTAATTTATTGTGAGTATTCATCATCTCAATCCTAATATTATGACAGCACATCTTCAAGCATCACCTTCAGGTTACAATCTCCACTCATACACGAGAAATAACAAAATCCAAAGGGACGATATCCAGGAAATTTACTGAGCAAATTTGTGCTACCCAGACAAACTTTGTAGAATTTAGTGGCTCCATGTCCTCCTCTGAAATGTCATCATTTCATGTGTGTAACGAACAGAGTTAAGCTAAGTTTTAGTTTATTGTTCTACAGAAATTCCACAGTGAACTGCAGCTGTAAGCTGTCCAAAGCTCCTTATGCTCTGTGTTTCAATACAACACACCCGAGCAGCAGTATAAGATCAATATGTTACACCTCACAAGCAAAGAGAGACAAACAGTGTTTGTGTTATGTCTACTGTTGTCATTACATCATTACGAATTTATGCAAAGTGCTTTAATTATGCACTAGGCCAAAGCTGGAGGGACCACCTTAAATATTTATTGATTATAAATGTCATATTTCACTATAAACTTGCTTTATTCATGGTTGGTTTACTCTTTGCTTCAGTTAACATTCCAGCATGTTTGTAGTCACCCTCTGCTCCAGCAATGCTTTACAGGCTCTATATTAGCAAAGGTTTAAACAGTTTACAATACAGTGCTAACAATAGTTGAAAGAGTGTACACAGCTGCACCGCACTACAGTATTTTCTTCATGCAACAGCAGGACTTATATGTTGTGAGATTTAAGTGCTAAGTATAAAACATTCAAATAAAAATTTAAGTTTTGCAGTTAGGTATGTTTTGCTCCTTATATTAGTTCACCTTACCATCATTACATAACCAAACCACAATAGTGAGTAAGTGAAATAATGGGCCGTGAGATTTTACTTGGCCTTGCTTTATTAGTACATCTATTCAGTTCCTTCTCATCTGACTAGGTGCAGGTGCTGTCTGGAGAAAAAATGCTGCACTGAATTCATTTGATCTGCTTTGTTGCATCAAATGAAGCACAAACTGAGCAGATGGGAACATCTGTAGAATGGATGGTGCTTGATTTCAACCACAGCTACTGCAGTGATCCAAGGATGTGAAGAAAAAAAAAACATCCTCAGAAAAATATAGGACTAATTAGTTAATGCTCTGTTCTTCAGCTCTGCTGCTGAGCCCTTCCATTATCTGTTACTGCAGTATTAGTTGCCGTTTTAATATGCAGATTTTCTAGGTCAGCATACACTATGTTCAACCAGAATTTTCTTTTTCTTTCCTTCCTGGGATTCTTTCATATTTGTATGGGAAACTGTACCGAATCGCACAATGGAAATGTGATGAAAATCACTCAGGCCATAGTTTGAGCCATAGTGATCTCAGTTCTGTAATTATGAGAGGTTTTTTTCTCCCTGCGGCTTGGATTTTATCCTCTCTGGAGGAAGATCAATTGTAATCATCTGAAGTCTCCATAGTAATGAAAGTGATGTAAGGCCTGCTTTCAGATGCTGTTTTCACAAGCTCCGATAAATGCTCCATAACGATCATATCTGGTTATTGATATTTGCATGATAGCAAACATCCACTGTCCCAAAAAATGCACAATAGTTCTGCATAATTCACTGTCAGCAACTAATCCAACACTGAGGGGAAACAAATGTGCCTCATGCAGTGCCTGCTAGTGTTACATGTGCTAGTACACGTAGGTGTTTCTTCTGCAAAGCTAGATAAATAAATTGTCTTTTTCCAAATGAGGGGACTGTGACTGTGGAATATGATACAAACAAAAGAAAACATAATCAGATCAAACATTTCAGATGTCATTTGATATTCCCTTTTAGTATAATATTTGTTGTGTACGGCTGTGGAGAGTAGGTGCCTTCATTATCACTTCAAAAAACACGATTAACATTGTTTTATTATTCTGATATATCACATCTGATTCTGACCTGATGAGAAGTCTGCTAGAAAATTATGCATTACTTTTGTTTGTGGTTTCAGAGACTCCATTTGTAATATATGTAATGAGAATGAAAATGAGAGAAAATAAAAATTCACATCCGCAAACCCATGCGCAGATGCAACAAGATTGGGTTTAAAATACACTGTATAGAAAATGTAAATATACATTCATGAACTAATGGGGACTGTAAAGTATTTTTTACATTGCAATTCTACTACAAAAAAGGCACTACAACACAATAATTTAACATCAGTTTAGCAACAAATTTAACAAAGTCTGTCACCCAAAACCTACAAAAACAACTTGTATTTAAAAGCTGAGTTACAAACAGAAAAAGCAACAATAAATAAATAAATCAAACTTGATGGTAAAATAAAAAAAACACTTTTAAAAACAGTCAAATTGCAGCAACATCATAATGATTCATTATGGCTATTTACCCATGTTGTCAATAAAGTTTTCCAGGCCAAATAAACAGTCCTGGTAAGAGCTATTTAGCTGAATTTAGAAAAGTATAGAATTAAATATAAAGAACATATCAAAATATTGTTTTAAGCTTTGTGTAAAGTTTGTGACAGAGATCAATAGTCAGCATAAAAACCAACATTTTTTTCTCTTGTGTATCTGTTGCAAAGTTTGGCTGCGATCCTCAAACATCAAATTTTTGTTTTTTTATCGATTTCACTATAAAAAACAAACAAAAAAAATAAATAAAACACTCGTATTCCAGCAGCCAGGGAACCAAAAACAGACTTTAAAGTAACAGAAATTAACTACCTTATAAACATACTGTACACTTTCATAATCAAAATGCATTTTCTAGCCTTAATTTTAGATGATGCTTAGATGATTTAGATGATTTTTATATCATGCTTATTTTTCAGCTTTTAAATGTTTAACAGGGAATATTGACATGCATTAAACAATGAAATTATCTAATAAAGTAGACATAAAAAACTTTATAAATATGTACAAGATACATTTTGACTGAACTTTAAAAAATGTATGTAAAATTACATAGTCAATATTTCTTTTTGTGTTAATTGTTGCTATAAAAATATAAATACAAAAATAAATTTACCTGTTTCGTCTATTAAATAAAATGGAAACATTTGTGAAATTCTGCTGAATTTCCAGTTGTATTTTATTAGTCTTTTATGCAAAAATAAAATTTCCTTTAAAAATAAATTTATGATTATTTATAGTTTCAGATTTTTTCAAATTTATATTAGGCGTGTAAATTCCAAATTAATTTTAGAATGTTATTGTTAGTTTTGTTTACTTAAAAATACTGAAAAAAAAATCTGTAAAAAAAAAATCTATTTTTTTAAACAGTTTTTTATGCTGCTGTCTGTCTTTAATGGGTAGCATAAACATTTTTCTAAGCAAGTTTACCAGTGAGATGAAAGTCCACATAAACAGCTGGTCGTTTTTATGTAACAATAATCAATAACTCATCAGAATTTCCCACAACTTGTGTTTTATTATGTGCTTATGACAATATGATATGGTGATGGAGAAAATGACCGAACACTGACTTAAAAACAGCTCTTCTTGACTCTCCCTCCAGCTGAATAAATCAGCTCAGGGATATTTAAGACGTGTGCTGTGTTTTTAGTATAGTTTTACTACAGATTAAAACTGTTTTGACACACCTGCCGACCCAGTAATGTTTCTGTGTGCAGTTGTCATAATGTGAATATAATAGAAGTGGTAATTTGTATTACTTAATTCCAAACAATACATATTTCCAGGTGTGTAATTGTACTTGCTCTCACTATTCATGTGTTAAAAATGGTCTAAATCTGTCACAACATGACAGAAATGGTCGAAGGTGGCCCTTAGATGTGCTAATACAGCATTTCTTCATTGAAGAGTTTTATTTAGTCAGTTCCACCAGAGTCCAGTTTCTCTATGGCATGAGCTGATTAATGTGTATCAAGACAAAAAAATTATTTCATTAATAAAATATTCTATAAATCATGGTGAAAATATGTTTCAAAATGTGGCTGTGTTTTCAGCTTTGGGAAATGTATAATTGAGGTACTTTTGAAGTCCGTGGGATATATCTTGCATACATTTTCACTAAAAGTAAAAACAAACTAATGTTTTTTTATGTTCTTTATGATCATGTCTTTACAAATTCCATATATATTTATTATGGAAACAATCACTTAATAAAAAATGACTGGATATCACTAAAATGTCAACTAAATAACCGTCCAAATTTAATAACAACCACCTTCTAAATGGCTACACAATAATAAAATTAGTTTATTCAAAATTTGTTTTGATTGTGTTCTTTTTATGAAGTTGAGATAATCATGACAGATATTTCTTTTTTGGCAATATATCAAAACTTAAATGGAAAATAACAAATTGTATCTGTGTCCAAGGAATCACTTTCAACTAATTTACCCATTACAAACATAGACAGTCTATGATTACAAAAACACCTCTCAAGGAAGTGTGTTAATTCCAGATCACATGACCTGCTCCACATGATGTCATTTCCTCCTGAAGAAAAGACTGGCCAGACTCCAAGGCTTTCTGAGTTATTTAATATAAAGTAATGTGTGAGTCTAGTGTGGATTTATGGCATGTCAACAGGTTAACTACAATATCTTTATAAATAACTTTCAATTTCAATTTTACTCAGTTGTATATATAATATTTAGAAGAATCTTTCTGTAAAAATGCCATGTGGTGTTTGGTTATAGGCCGCCATGGTGATTTTAGGCCTGAAAACAGCAAAAATGTCAACTATGTTACAAAAGGTCTCGCAATTATATATTGATGGAAGGCTGTGTAACTCAACATTTGATTTCTGTTTACTATAGTTAGCAACCAGCAGTTAAAACGCAAAACTGGACATGGAGCAAACAAAGTGGTGAGCTGCAAAAGGTCAGAGGTGACCTTCCTTCCCCTAATCACAAATATAATATTATCCACAAATGGGCACATTCAGTATTTTACAAAGTAACATTTATGTACACAGATTTTTAAAAAGTTTTGGTTCAAAGTCAACGACAGGAAAATGACAGACACTGTCATCTTCTAAACACCACATACGAGTCAGAACTTCAGGGAAGCTTTGACTGAAACTTTGCAAGTCCAACCCTGTCTACTCTACTGATGTTAATGGGACCATTTCTTTTTAGAAAGAGAAAAGAGAGAGAACCAAATATAAATGTCCATCAAATTTTCCCTGAATGCCTCATTACTGGTACGACTGGTGCTGCCTTTTCCAACAAAGCATATTCACTGAGGATAACAGAAGGGATAATGACTGGACCTGCAGTGCAATTGTTTGGCTACAAACACCTGATTATGGCGTTTGAGCGAGTTTGAGAAATGTGATGGCCGTTTTACTCTGTCTTTGTCTGTCAGAAATGATGGCCCCTGTAGCTTCTCAGAGAAGGCTGAGATGTAACCGGGGGCGAAATCAGACTGTCTCATGGTTATTCAAATGTCACTGGAGTTCTGATTAACATGCGAGTGAGTAGATAATGATAGATTCCTTTTACAGTAATTATGAAGAATACTGAACATAATTACCAGCAAAGGAGTCTGACAAGTGGGCTAAGATGTCAAGTAAAATAAGCAGTCTCATGTCAAGTCTGAAATCCTGTGATCTTGTCAGTGATTTCCATATTGAGCCAAAATAAAATCCCTCTAAGAACACTTATTAAACCACCAACAACCCATTTCTGTGCATCAAAATTACATATTTAGAAGTGAGTGCCTTAAAATTGCTGCACCATCATTTCCTTTTACAATCTGCCATTCTCTGCAGTTCAAGCACACAAGCTTACCTATGACTCCGCTCAAACACTGTAAAAATAAGCTGCATGGTGGCAAATTATAGCATTCAATATTATATTCAACCCGGAAGTCAATTGTGAGGAAGAATATTGACACAAAAAGCCCCACCCTCCAAGCTAACAGGATTGGTTCCTCAGGTTTGTTACATATGAAACCCTGGTTGTCTGAATCTGTGTTTTTGAGACTGTCATTGCTGCACTGCAGTTTTAAGGTGGAATTATTCTGACATAACTCAGTAGATTCTTTTAAAAACCCATTTTTATAGGCTTGCTTTAATGCAATGTTGCCTATTGTTAAATTTATTAATTACTATTTTTTGTCTATTTTTTTCATTTAATTGTTTTTTTAACTTACATTTTATTCTTTTAACATTTATTTACTTATGTATTTGTTTTACTCATTTACTGTTGCTATTGTTATAATTTTTACCCTTGTGTTTATGGTTTTGCCCCTCATTTTTCTTTTATTCCATTCGATCCTGCCCTTACTAGGAATTGGCATTTTATTATTCTATCTGGTGCTGTTAAATTAATTCGCTTTGAGTATCTTTTACCATGATTGGACTGACCACTCTTCTTCCTGAGTATCTGTCTTTTCTCTTCTTTTTGGCTTTTGAACGTGCTATAAAATATTTATTATTATTATGATATAACATCACTTATCTCACTTATGTGTTGTTCAGCATAAAAAAACAGAGTATGGACATGTTAACAAGGTTTAAAAAAAAGATTTTCTGGTTAAAATTAATGTTTAATGTAAAAGATCACTCTTAATGACAAACGCCACAGAAGCTGATGACTTTGCAGCTCCCCAGCTCGTCACAGCTTCCAAGCATTCTTCGGCAACCTTCCTGAACAGCAGACAGGACAGATAAATAGCAACATAATGCAACAGCAATGGAGCTAAAGAGCAGACCACTTTTTTTCTGAAGTGCGTAGAGATCAAACAAGAATTTTATAAGATGATGTCAATGTTGTGCGGTGGAAAAAATAGTGGGGGATCTGCTACTTTGGACAGACAGAATGCCAGAAAATGACACAATTTGACACAATGCTGGCCAGTGGGTGCCCCAAATGAGCCATCGCCACTTCTTCAACAATAGCTGAAGTCAGTGTTCCTGAGTTACGAGTTGTCTACTCCGCTGAGATCACCACAAGAGAGAACGACAATAACATAAAACCTGACCCACATGGTGCAAGTACAGTCCTGCAAGATGGATGTGGAAATCATTTCTTCACATGTGGCTACCAGCAGAGCACCACATATGAGATCAGCTCTCTTATAAACAGTATGAACAACACAATCAAAACATATTTATTTCCAAAAATGATACCTAACAAATTAATCTTGCCTGTCATGTAAAGTGTTCCATTAAGGAATGTGCTTCTATTTTAACTCTAAATGTTTTGAGGACATCCACCCTGTGGTGATGTCTCTCAGTGACATGGAAAATATTCATCCTGATCCAAGAATTTGAGTAAAGTTGTGCTGTTGGGCATTTGCTATATGATCCATTTTGCTCACGTCAAGATCAATTACCTTTAAAGGAAGCCCTGGCTGAGAACCACAGGTTATTTAGTAAAAACGTAGAGATTGCACAATACCTAAAACTAGAAGTGCTTAAAAGCTACTGTTTAGATTTAGAAGCTGAATGAATGTTGCACTGTTTTATTTCATAGATACATCGAGATGTTTGCTTCTCAGTGAGTCAGTGCATAGTCTTTAAACACATCGTAATCTCAGTGATGATCCTTCAGTTCCATGGTGTCTGGATCACTGAACGCCAGGCTAAATAAAATCTAAACCGAGCTCAAAATGCTATGATGGGCCTCTTGTTAGATCCACAGCCCTTTGTTTTAAAAACAAGCCTCTGGACAACTGTGGGGAACTTAAAAAGGATCAATATGATAAGATAAACTTCACTGAAACCCAGTTGTGGAATGCAGTAAAATGGCACAATAAAACTATAAACAAGGAGTTTTTGTATACTTATTTGCTTTGTGTAATTGCTCAATGACTGTTTATCTGCACATTTTGGCACTGCATGTAAAAACTGTGGCTGTAATTCTAATAATTCTTTCTGCAAGCACACTTTGCCAATAAATAAACTGGATTCAGGTCATAGAGGAATGCTGAAAGCCCCTCAAGCTACAGTTTACCTAATGACATGATCAATAAACGCTTCCTATGCCGCTGTCACTTTGCAGGGCTGCGTGACAACTTGATTTAACCTCTGATATGTGCCTTCTAGGTGGGGTTCCTTTTCTGCTGACACCCCCCTGTCGAGGATCATATGATGTTCTTGTGTTGCTCTGTAATGTTTTGCATATGGCTCCAGGGCGAGGATCCAAAGTCTGAGTTGAATGGTGTTTTTGTTCAACATGGATCATCCCAGAAGAGAGCAAGAGTGCATACGGCTGCCTCAAACAAGGCTGTCAAGATGTCCGCAGAGGCCCCACGCCAGCACACCCCACCAGGCAGCTGCTGCCTGCCAGGCGCCCATCTACAAATAATCTACTGTGGGAGGAGGTGTCAGTCTGTTCTGTCAGGGTATACAGTGTATATTCAATCCAAAGTGAAAGGTTCAAAGCTGTTACACAAGGAACTAATGAGAATTTCAGCAGAACTGACCCAAATCTGAAACATAAGCGCTGTTCTGAGACTGCCTTGTACGGATTAATAAGCAGGAACAGGCCACAGGGCACAAGAGCGACAGTCACAAATGTAATTTTTTGGAAATGACTAAAAGGAGTCTCAAGGGACCCCAACAGCTACATAATTACAATAGACAGAAAACACATACAGAGACAAATCTACCACAAAGGATACAAATTAATTACAAAGAGATGCAAACCACAGAGGAAAACAACTTAGAAAAGATTCAAAATAACTGCAAACAGATTCAACAAAGTGCAGCATGACTACAAAGAGATAGGAAAAGACTGCAAGAGATGCAAAATAACTACAAGCAAATCTACAAACAGCTACTAAGCATTGCAAACCAACTATTAAGGGAAGGAAAACAACTAAAGCGATACAAAGATCCCAAAAAAAATTCAAATGCCAAACAAGTAACACAAATGACAACCACAAAATGCAACTCCAAAAAGATGCAAAACAACTTGAAAAAGATGCAAAATATCTACAAAGTGATGCAAAACAACCTCAAAGAGATGGAAAATAACTACAACAGGAGCAACTACAAAGATAAGCGAATTACTATAATATGCAATACAATATGACCATAAAAAGATGCAGAACAACAAGAAAGAGATGCAAAACAGATACAAAAGACGTAAAACAAATGATGGTAAAGGACTACAAATTGATGACCATCGAAAGATACCAAATGACTCCAAAAAGATGCAAAATAACAACAAAGATCAGCAGAGCCACTACAAACACTTGCAAAACCAATACAAACAGTATGTCATAAAACAAAATGTCTTAGTTTGGCAGCAAAAGATGCGACATATACCACAAAGAGCATAAACACATACCATAAAGACATGCAAAACTAACACTAGGACATGCAACACGGCCACAAACAGATGCAAATACAAAGACAACAACTACAAAGAGACAAAAACTAATGATGTGTTTGAGTCACTCTGAACGTCTATGTATGTATGTACGGGGTGCGTTTACATTTAGATGAGACGAGTGCAGTGCCCACTAACAGTGGTTAAACTCTGATGTTGATGGTGTTGCCTAGCAACAGGCAGTCAAAGGCCTGCTGAGGATTCTGCTGTGAAAGTGTAACAGGAAACAACTTTAAACTAAAATATGAGGGACTTTATCAAATGACTTCAAACTCAACGCTGCGCTTCCCTGAGTTCCCTGCAGTACGTCCGCCATGTTTGAAGTGGATCAAATGAAGCGTGGTCGAGAAAAGCGCAAAACAGACATACAGCCAGAGATTCCTTCATTTATTAGTGGGGTCAATATAAAACTGAGGGACTTTTGAAGTCCATGGGATACATCTTGCATACATTTTTATTAAAAGTAAAAAAAAAACTAATGTTTTTTATGTTCATTATGATCATGCCTTTACAAATCCCTAATTATTTATTATGGAAACAATCACTTATTAACAAAAAATGACTGGACATCACTAAAATGTCAATTAAATACTCGTTCAAATTTAATAACAACCACTTTCTAATGAGCTAAACAATAATAATATGAGTTTATTCGAAAATTGTTTTGATGTTTTGATTGTGTTCTTTTAATAATCATGACAGATATTTCTTTTTTGGCAATATATCAAATTTTATATGGAAAATAACAAATTGTATCCCTTTCAACTAAGTTCCCCATTACAAAAACACCTCTCAAGGAAGTGTGTTAATTCCAGATCACATGACCTGCTCCACATGATGTCATTTCCTCCTGAAAAAAAAGACTGGCAAGACTCCAAGGCTTTCTGAGTTATTTAATATAAAGTAGTGTCTGAGTCAAGTGTGGATTTATGGCATGTCAACAGGTTTACTACAATATCTTTACAAAAAACTTTCACTGTCAATTCTACCTAATTGTATATATAATATTTTAGAAGAATCTTTCTGTAAAAACGCCATGTGGTGTTTGGTTTAATGCAGCCATGCTGATGTGAACTATGATGCCTGTCAACTATGTTACAAAAAGTCCCGCAATTATATATTGACACAGTGGAATTATTAACAGATGACATTGGGGCAAACATATTTTGCTATTTGTGTTTTGCAATCATTATTTCACAATGGCTCTACATATTGGCGACCCTTTCTCGTGATTAGTGGCATGCAACTCTGACATTACTGTAGGACATGAGCCATCACCTTTTATCATTTCACGGCGAACTACACTTCTTCTTGTATTACAAAACAGCCAATCAGATTTTGACAGTCTAGTGATCAGGTGGCTTGTCATACTCCATTAAGCCTGACTGTCATAGCTACAGGGTCCATGCCATAAATTCTTAAGTGATCTGTTCACACTTTTTTGCTTTGGTATTTTTAGTTCATCTCAAGTTCATGTGACTAGCCAAAATATTTTTTTTGTCTAGAAAATCACCATGTAAAATGCAGCACAACAACAACATCAAAAACCCAGTCATATGGCTCTGACCACGATACAAATTGCTTACAGACAGTCGAGTTAACCGCAATCAGTTTGTCTAAACAACATGAGAATATAGCTCATGCTACCGAGCCAATACAGTGTCTCTCAGGCCTGACTGCTGATTCAAGTTATGTAAACGCTAAGGCGACAAGGCAGATCCCGAGAGGTGCCCGCTGGGGAGCTCTGGCCGTCATGCCAGCTCTGAAACTCCGAGGCCAGACACTTCACAAGTGTTCAACAAGTTGTTACTTTACTTTAAAAAGAAAAGGGGGGAAAGGACATCTGTCTTTGAAGTAAAATGTATAAACTGTTTTGATGTGAGATTACGCCCTCAGATTTAATTGCTTGAATGTCTAGCAGTGATCTGTGAGTTTAAACAGTGGAAATGTTGCACTGAATACTAATAGTCCTGACAGAGAGCTGCTTAAATGCATACATGTTGCATATTTCATGTCACTACCATGAAGGAAAAACGTGCTACAAATCCTAAAGAATCCACCTTTATGGAAACAAAGTTGAAGGTAATTCACCACATGGCCTTTTCTCAGTGGCACCGGTATCACATTAAACCAGGTCATTGTGGCAACCCCACTGCCAAGACACATTAAAATGAGCCAGTATTCATCTTCATACAGCCTGAATGTTGAAATGCTACAGTGATGAGTGAAGATGCTGCCATTAGATGAGCATAAACAAACCCTTTAGCTTGTGTTTGGAAGAAACACCACGCAGATGTGTGACATTTCTGCATTGTAGGTCATTAATTTCCTCTACATGGGTCGCTTGAGGTTTCATTCGGGGTGTCGGTGCCAAAATAAGAATGAAACAGACTTTGCTGCTGGAAAATGTTCCTCCCTTGCGTTTCCTATCTGTGAGTGAAGGAATATGAAAGTACGGCAGGGGCTGCAAACAGGTTAGTCAACAGGTGGGGTAGGGGGAAAAAACCCAACACAACTTGTTTTATATTAACGGGAAAGGCAGTGCAGGAATGTGGAAATAACACAAAACACAACAACTTCTGTTATACTTTGAGCCATCACTGGAGTATTAAATGTGCATTACAGAGAGATAAGAGTCCTTTAAGGTGTGTATAGAGAATATAAAGGGGATTTATTACTAGGAGCGACTCTTGAAGTCCTCTCTTTGGTGACTACAGCGTTAATAGTCCTGGAAAGCCCCACCTCCACTACCACCTTTTATGTTAATTTCAGCGTGATCCGTGCACGGACCAGAGAGAGCCGCTGGATCTGAAGGCTGCTGCTTCTTGTCGATGAGGCTTTTGGACCAACTCAATCTCTAATCGGGACTTTTTTTTTCTTTTTTAAAAAAAAAAAATTCTGTACGCGTCCGTGTAATGATGTCGCCGCTGAGGACGCGCAGCTGAATGTGAATACTGTGGATCCAAGCAGCTTTCAAGAGAGGAGGTGAACGCACCTTGCATCCAGCCATGGGAGGTCAGATCACCAGAAACACCTTCTGCGGTAAGGACATGTGGCATCGCGGGGCAGGAGACTCCCGGATTGATGCGTGATTGTTCGCGCATGCAGCGATATGGTATATATGAGACGATATGATCGAGTTGCAAAAGCGCGCTTGTGCAGCTTTGAGCCGCCGTGCATGAGGACTGTAGGCGTTCTGGTAGCCGAAAATAAATGAGAAGTGAAAGTAGCTGCTTTGGCCAAGTTTAAGCAGCATTTAGAAGTCACGACTGGTTTAGAAATAAGGACAGTCTACTTTTCAGATCCTCTACGACACCATTATGAGAGAGATTCAAGTTTGTCTTTCTTGATGTACTATTGTTAAAGCCTAACTTGGAGTTAAAAAGAAACAAAACAGGAGAAAGTGAACCAAGTTGTTAACTTTTCTCACCTGGCTTCTTAATTGTTTGCCTCCTGCTGAAAGTGACACTTGCAGTAACCTCACATGTTGATATATTTCCATTCATGTAGCTCTAACTGATCCTACATGTAAAAATAATAGTAGCTAACAGGTGTGTTGCCTTTTTTGAAATTCCATTTCACCTTGAGTTAATAGAGGGCAGTGTAGTATTTGATTTCCCTAATTAGTTTCTGCTTATTTGCAATACAGCTATTGTTGGAAGAACGCTAAAAAATAAGTTGAAAAGAAAGGCAATGAAGTGTGTTTGACTTTTTGTTACTGTGTTTAAATTCGGTATTGTAATTTAAAATTTTCATTTGAAAAGCTGACAGGTCTCGAAAACTATCAGGACATGTTAATAATTGTTTCAGTCAACATGCAAAAGTTCTCTGGCTTCATTTAATGCTTTTCTGTGGTTTATACAGTTAAAGTTGAATGATTTGGGGTTTTAAACTTGCTTCAAATGAGCAAAATCGTGATATGCACTCATTTTCTGACAAAACATGAATCGGTTAATCAAGAAAGATAATCATCAGATGAATCAGAGTATAATAACTGCATTTGTAATTATTAGTTGCACTTTCTTTCTTTTGCAATGTAGTAATTTTATGAGTCTTCACTTACTGTACATCCATAAAGTTGTAAAGCACAGAAAGCCATATAATTTATTCTTGGTTTTGAGTTACAGTGGTGATAACAGATATATCGTACACAATCAGACGACAGTAAACTTCTCATTTTCCAGATGGACAGATGGACACGGGCCACTTTATACAGTTCCTTGTCCGATTTCCCTGGTGGAGGCCACTGGTGTGAAATAACAATACAGGTGCAGACAGGGGCGCTGCTAGAAACTCTTGGCCCTCTGACAAGAGCTCAGTCAGGGCCCTGATAATGTAAACATGCATAATCCCCGTCATGTCGCAGGGCCCCCGTCCAGCTTAAGGGCTCATGAATCACTCAGCTCTTACTTTCCCCCTTTTGGTAAACTTGCACGAACCTATTACCGACGTTTAGGCATCACAGTGTGACGTAAGCGGAGAGGTCAAACCAGTTTTCAAGATGAGCCGTCTTGTGTGTTACAGAACTTTTTAATAACTATTCCTGAATACACGCTGAAGCAGCGGCCACGCCAAGATGGTGTGTGTAAGTTTTGTTTTCTGTTATTGGGAAACACCTCTAACATAAGCAGCCCTGATGATTATTATTGATAACATTACTAGATCTGATGAAGCAACTCTTGATAATGGCTTGTTTTGAGTCACTGAAATATGCAGACATTCTTTGGTTCCAGCCCCACAAATGTTACTGTTTTGTCGTTTGTTTAGTTTCTGTGACAGTCAGCTGAATATATTTGGGTTTTTGTCTGTTGGTTGGACAAAACAAGACATGTGAAGATAAGACCTGGGGCTCTTTCGCTATTATCTAGTGAACAAACCAAAATAATTGTTAGGGGAAGTCCAAACTTTATATTGCATTACATTCCGATAATTACTGTATGCATACCTCTCTATTAGGGAGGAATTGTGGCACAGAATACTTCTCAAAATTCTCTAAACCAATAATATCACCAAACTTTAAAAAAAAAAAAAAAAAAAAACTGTTTTAACAGATTCAAGTGAACCATTTTGTGTGCACTTCTACACCAATAACAGGACAAAAACAGGACTTTTTCTTGGAGTGCCCACTCTCATAATAGTATCCTAAAGTTTAAGTACAGTACTGATGGTAAATACAGTAACTAGCAGCATCTTAAAACTTGAAAAATGTTTGGGATTCACATTTGTTCACATCTTATGGAAACCACACGAGCTATGACATAGTTGCAAAAGCTAAAAACCTCCACGTGCCCTCTGGTTCTTTAGGATGCCTTTGAGTGTTTGTCTCGCGACAGAGTTCCACCGAGCCTTGATACTAACATCAAGCCACATTAGGGCCTCTGCTGAGGGATCTTAGTGAGATCGAGCCTCAGGATGAGACAGAGGAGTGTAAGAGGCCAGGTGACACTGGCCAGGGCCGCTCATTGTCTCCGCACTGTTTGTCCTTTCCAATTAATGACAGCAAAGCCAGCCACACTGTGTGCGGTGGTGCATTAAGTAACATTATCCTTCCTTAAGTTACTCATCTGACGTTTGTCATGGCACCTCTCTTTTATCATGGCAGGGCTCTGGTCACTCTTTACCATGACGTCTCTGTCAGGTCGCATGACTTTTTAAACTCACTCCAACAGCCGCTGTTTCATCAGCACTTTGGACTCCAGCTGTCATTTGCAGTAAATCACCGTGGTGTTTTTATTTATTCTTTTATTTGCTTATTTGACTTGTAGAGCTTATATAGTCCTCCGTGTGCTCTGAAAGCTGTAAACCCATCCCAAGGCGCCCGAAATACAGAAACAGAGCTTCGCCCGGAAAACAAAAAGTCAGGGGAATTCAATTTCACAGCAGCAGCAGAAATGATATTAATAAAGGCCAGAATGAAATATATGAAATATTGGATTCTCCTCTAAGATGGTAAAGCATGAGACAGACTGTACTGTCTGCAGAGACCTGTGAGGTGTTGCTTCTGTTTTCAGATCTCACAGGAAATACTCTATTCAGACTCGAGCCTGGTCACCGATGAAGTACAATGCAGTCCTGTTCTGCTTTCCTGAAGACATCACGTCTGACATGACATCATTGATGCAATATGGTTGAAGGATTTGTTATGACTTCATTTAAGACCTCTGTTGTGCATAGAGCACAATTCAACATTGTTCTGCCACGACAAGAGCATGCAAAGAGCTTAACAAATACACTGTACTGAGCCCAGAACATTTGGCAGAGTTCTCCGATTGTGATTTGAAGGGAGAGACTGTACAGAAAAATGTGACAAAGATGCCCAGTTGAGAGTATTTTGGAATTGCCTTTCGGGCCTTTAACCTGTCCAAATTAAAAGTTTTGACATTTAGCATGTCCTCGTTCACCGCTCCAACCTTGTAGCCCTGCCCTGAAATCAGAGCAGCAATGAGGTTATAGAAAACCTGGCCTCAGGAGTCACATGGTCGCTCGTTTCCACTCCTGACGATCTGTGCTGATCTGTCTCCAGAGCACATTATAAACCTCTTGACCCTCCAAGGTCAATCAAAGGAAAGCAAGAATAGCTGCCTTTCAGCAACAGCTCATGTACTCTCTCACAGACAAACACAAGCAGCTCCTACACAGTCTTCCAAGTTTAGGTGTGAAAATAAAACCGGTTCTCAAGGATGAAGAAGCGTTAATTATTTATTTGTTTTGGTGGATTGGTTGGATTTTATAGTACGTAAAAAAAAACCTTTAAATGCAACCATAGAGAGGATTGAGTTTCTCTAGTACAAAAACTGTATTATATCACTTGAGAAGATGATATTTATTCACATTATCAGTCAAACCAAAATAATCCTGCCTTGCCTTTAATGACAGCCCAAAGTCTGTGAGAAAACACATCCTCCAGTAAACCAGAGTGACCTTGGTGTTGCGCTTTAGGAGGAATGTGGGAACAAGAATGGGGAGTTCATCCAAATGAAAGGGAGTCAGCGTGAAATCAGGTTCATGACGACTTTGAGCAAATTATCTTTATCAGGGTAAAACCACAAAACACATATGTGACGGAATGATGTTTAGCTCTATTGTAAGCGGGAACATTTTCACATGGGAATCAAATCCAAAAACGTCATTTGGTTAAGTTTATCATTCTAGTTACGCAGGTATCGTCAACATGACTCTTAGCCAGAAAGGCTGCGATTGATACGGGATCATAAAAACACGAGCCACAACCGGAAATAGCATGTTAGTAGCTTTCAATCTTAAAGCTAATTTCCCGCTGGGTTAATTGTAGTCGTGTTGTTCCCTTCATTTTTTTCTTCATCCTCCTCATTGTGTGCTGCTACCTTTCCACTTATTATTGTACAAATGGGTTCCAGCGCAGAGAAAAACAGAGAAAAAACAAATGAAAGGCGAATCAGTTTGAAATCTGGCGAGATGAGGAAAAACAAAAAGAAAGCAGTGTTACCGGAAATGACCATTTACTGAAATTACCCTCTTTTGTGTGAACGTCTCACAGCTGCAATGTTCTCCCTAACTGCGTAACCAAAGGAGCGATTCCAGCTTTTTGTTGTTTCTGTTCTTCCAAGGACTACTTTGCATGTAATTTACCTTGCACATTGTTCATGTCAGTACAGTAGGTGGCTTTACTTGGCGAAGCTGAAGCCAACAGAAGCCAACTATTAGATTATTTAAATGCATTTCTACCAAATTGGACGTTACAGGAGCAGAGTAAGACATGTGGGAGAAAATGACATGTGACAGCGGGTCAAGACCTCACATTGTCAGTGTTTTGTTCAGAATGAAGCCTCCTGTGGCCCAGACTGTCTAATCTAATATCCTGATCTGATCTAGAATTCAGGTTTTCTTTACTGCACAAAGAAGAATTTTCTGCTCCACACCTGTTGACCAAACTCAAAAACCTGCTTTTCGTTCTCCGCGTAGATTCTCTCAACGGACCGTTTCCTGCAGCCTCCCACCGATGCCACCACAAGCCCAAGCGCTGCCTGCCCATCCAGCCATGTGGAAGTTTGTCCTCCTTCCCCTTGCTCTTTCACCCCAGCACCAAGGGCTCGCAGATCGTCATGGACATGTCCCAGAGGACCGTCAAGAGACAGGCCAGCTTCTGCAATGCCATCACCTTCAGCAACAGGCCCATCGCTGTGTATGAGCAAGTTCGACTGAAGGTAAACAGGACAGTATTTGTGGAACTGAGAATGACTAGTCACTGGGCTAAAAATCGACCACTTTAAGTGCAATAAGCAGCAATAATTATGCTGCTGTCACCAGGGTCAGAGCATGACCAACATTAGTCATCTTCCTGGCTTCCATTATTTCCTGCAAAAAAATAAAGGACTACAAAACCATACAACCATACAAACTAATTCCAACACACTGCAGTATCAACATTCATACACAATGTACTTTGTAATACGCAGTTTAGTAGCGAGAACGACACTCAAGACGCTAATCGTGACTGTGATGAAAAGTGGTGTCTTTTCTCTGTCTCTCCCACTCACTGTCAGTATGTTTTTGTTTCTCTCCTCCCTCCCTGTCTCCCTCACTTCATCCCCTCTCCTCGCTCTCCTGTTTTGATTTTCTCTCTTTTCTCTGCTCTGCTCTTGTGTGGGCCAAAGCAGCAGCAGCTTAGAATGAGTTTCCACTTCACCTATCAGGCCATCTATGTCTCGAATGTGAGAGAGCAGGGCAAGTGCTGCCATGTGAGGACTACTGTTATCTCGCACAGTAAATGCAAAGTAAATAGAGGTTCGAAATAAGACAAAAATCGTTTCCAGGTGATAAACATACCAAGGTAACTGGTCTTCGTGTGCTTGAAACAGATACGTTGTTTTTAGCCCTGCTGGCTGTTTGGCACTGTAGATGGGAATGCTGGTCTGCCTGTTGGCCCAGACTCGAAGCATCTCAGCAACTACAGGATGGATTGTCATGGAATTTGGTGCACGCTGACACTGAAGTCTTCCACTGAAATGTAATGAATCTGATGATCCCCTTAATGTTTCATCCAGTGCCATCAACAGATCAGATTTTTAAATTATGAAGATCTCACACTCATACTTCTGGATGCCATTTTAACCATGGAAAATGCTCTGTAACACACATGGAAGTTCTGTGGATGAGCTTGTTTTTCCATCATCATATCTGTTCCCAAATAGGCCTCAATTATGGTGTTAACATGTTTCCATCTATCAGATTAGCAAAAACAATTGGCATTTACTCAATTGTGACACAGAAATCAAATTTCCCGTTTCACACTGCTGACACATAGCTCTTTGCGCAGACAAAATGCACTCCATTCCTCTTTAAACGACAAGGACATCACTCTGCATAGGAGATAGATGAAACCAGTAGGTAATTGCGGCTGTAATTATAACTGGGGTGGGGGTGAAAAATTACCCACATACGAGCCCTGAATGGAATAAATTAATCACTGAGCCACACAAGTAATGCTGACATCAACCCACCGCCACAGAAATAAACTCAGTCCAATTTGCGGTTCATTGTTTTTAGCTTCAGCTTCCTGTAGCAAAGAGAAAATGCAAAGATTCATCTTAATGTGATTATTTATGTTAATTCACAATATGTACTCTCCAGATCACCAAAAAACAGTGCTGCTGGAGCGGTGCGCTCCGTCTTGGTTTTACATCCAAAGACCCATCAAGGATCAATCCAGACACGTTGCCCAAGTATGCCTGTCCTGACCTGGTCTCCCAGAGCGGCTTCTGGGCAAAAGCCCTACCAGAGGAGCTCTCTAATGAGGGAAACGTCATCTCCTTTTGGGTGGATAAGAGAGGCCGGGTGTTCTACAGAATAAACGACTCCAGCCCCGTGTTGTTCTTCAGCGGGGTGCATGTCGCCGAACCTCTCTGGGCTCTCATAGACGTCTACGGCCTAACAAGAGGTGTCCAGCTGCTAGGTGAGTCATGTGTTCAGGGAAAGGTCCTTTGGGAAAAGTGGTGACTTTGAACTGTGCACTTGCACTTGACTTTTTATTGACTTTCTCCTCATCCTCAAACACCTTCAAAACAAATGACATTGCTCTCAGATCAACCTGTGTTTTGTGCTGTGTTTAGTGCTAAAAATATTAGCCTATCAAACCCAGTGAACATCCGAAGCTACGATGATAAACACTGCAGACATTTTACTGTTTTGCAGCACTAAATATAGACTCACAGAGTCAATAGCCTGGCTCTAAACTCTTTGACTCACTACTTTAATGCTTTACCACTGGAAACCATTCTGCACCTGATGTTTGTTCAGTGAGTGATTCAAAGGTGATGTTACATACAGCTGCACTAGTTTTCCCAGACCCACCAAATCGCTCAGTGGAAAAAGATGGTGGGAGATAAGGCAGATTGTATGGCAACCGCAGTTGTTGCTATCAAAGAAATTTCCCTGATTTCAAAATGTCTGAAATCCTTTCTAACAAGTCCTCTGTGTGGTTTAAAGGGTCATTACATCAAAGAAATTAGAGGCAAACAGGTCCTTCACAATTATTAACAGCAGTTGTTCACCAAACTGAACCATCTGAAGTATGTTTGGGCTGTAAATTAAAATACATTAATTGAACACATCATGCCACGGAAATAGCCGTCTACAGTTTTTGAAAACAATACAAAACTATGCAAAATAGACCAACAGGAATCCTTGTGGATGTCTCAGTACTTATTTATAACCATTTCCAAGAATTGCACTGCCTCTCTCCAAAGAATAGAGGCTGTCAGCACCGTTAATAAAAATAGAAGAGGCTCCCACATTGTGTAGATAGTGCCATTTAACCTCATTTCTTGCGGTGTGGTTGACAGCGAGAAGCGTGCTATCTCGTGATGGGCTGTTTGGTATCCAGCGCCAGAGTGCGACTATCTGGGGTTCACTGGCCTCATGGCGCTGACCGGCACATAGCTCTTGTCGCAGAACAAGAGCAGTGTGTTGGTCATCCCAAGAGAACAGACAAGAGGAGGGATGATGTCAGGTAAGGACATGTCTGGGGTGTTTTTCCAAGACAATCAAACCAGTGGAATGTCTCACTCTTTGGTTTCCAAGTCTGAATTCATTTGGCACGTGATTACCCTGCAATCACCCCTAACTCGCATTAAAATGTTTACATGAGAGTCATGTTCACCAAATAGTATAGAATAATAACGTAATCTTTTCATTTTACAATCAACCAGGATTTTCTGGAATGTGTTGTACTTGATGCAATCTTTGCCTGTGAACGAGGCCAACAGCCCTAAATCCCACTGTTTCTACTCTAGTTTTCCCACATCGATCACTTTTATCCTCACATTGATGGTTTAAACCGAAAAGCCTCGGCCCCTCAGTCGGCTGAAGGATCACTTGGCTATCAGCTTTCCACTATAGCCTGAGAGTGTCCCTACTCGAGAGCATGGTATATCTCAAAGGCCCAGTATTGTATCGCGAGTTGGCTGCAGTTCAGCAAACACTTAGTCTCTGAAATATGGGCGGGCACATCAAAGTCTGCTGCTGTGAACTGGCACATATTTTCCTTTAACAGAAGGCTGCATTTTGATTCTTAATGAGCCTTATACTTGCTCTGAAATTAATGCTACACCAGCTGATAAACCGAGCCAATTTTCACCTGTTGTGGGTTTATTATCACAAAAATCTTCCCAGGTGGGAATTATAGATTTCCAGCATTTTTTTTTCCTTTTTTTTACAGGATACAAATGGAGCGTGGAGCTGTGAATAAGCTCTGTGGAGTGTGGAGAATGACTTGGTTAGGTGACCTTGATTTGGCTTTTGAGATAAATGTGTAGACAGTAAAACTATAAGACAGAAAAAGTTGTGATGAGCTTGTTGACTTAGGTAATGTGCATTGCTGAGTCAGTGAGATAATGTGTTTCGAGAGCTTAATGTTTATTAAAGGGGCACTCCAGCAATTTTGCACAGGAAGATCAGTGTACCTTCCACTAAGAGTGTTCAATGACACCGAAGGGAGCTTTTTAAAAGAGCACTCCACTATTTTAGCATTGACTGATAGTTATTTGAAAAAGTTGCAATATCACCACAGCACAAGCAGACATATAGGTCCAGACACTATATGTAGAGATTTTACTATGTTTTGCTAGCACAGCAGCTAATGTAGCCTCGAGCTGATAGCCTCCAGCACAGATGAGGCATCCTGCACACTGGTCTGGTGATCTTTCTCGCCCTTAGATTTTTTTCTTTTTTAACTTGAGAGTGACTTTTGACCCAACTAAGATTGATTCGGGTGACAAAGCTTGAGGCAATTTATCAGATTTCACACAGCTCCCTCATAGACACAAATGGTTTCATGTACTTTTTTTCTCATTTGCACTACTGCTCCCTAGGACCTGTAAACAGACTTTAATGTGTAAAATTGGAGATGTTTGGTAAAAAAGATTTACAAGGAAGGGTTGGAGCTGATATAAAATGGTGTTTTAGTTGCATTATAGAGAATGTGGGTCAGCATTTCTGGAGTTTGACTTGGGGGCTACTAGTCAGTAATTCTGCTGCTTCTGTTTAGAGCAGTTTCAATTTTAATCAGTTTCCCTTTGAGCTCATGTTGAGAGAAGGTATGTCCGCTTACGACAGATTTCCACTTCCCCATAACATTTACAGTAACTGTTGTTCCTGTAAGTCGAAGCATTCTTGTGTTATGACTTCATTCCCCAGCTGACGCGGCTGACACGTTGGTCGAACCAGTCTTCACTCTTTTATTTTAAGACACATGCAGTGAGCAGAAATGTATCCGATCCCATCCTTCATGTGAAAAGCGTCCTCCTCTTTAATATTTAATGGATTAATTACACAAGCGCCCCTACTCACGTCAGCACACATCAGTGTAACCGTCACAATGTTTCTGCGAAGATCCACCTAAGTATAAACCTCTGCAATGTGCTGCTACTATTCTGATAAGTTGTGATAATTTTAGTTGTTACTAATGGTTTCGTTGATCCTTGCAAGGGTGAATACTTCTATAAAATCCAAGCCTCTTAAATTCATCCTGATGATGATGAAGTTGCATAACTGTCTGAACCGCTTTTTTCCCTAAATAAGTAGATTTTTTGAAGATGTTTTTCATTCAGCAGCAGTGACCTACTATGCAGAGCTCCAGTCAAAAGTTTGTTGTTTTTTTTAGCCGGTGGATTATCCGTATCAAACACATGCTTCGCAGGATTCTCATACCGTTGTGCCCGTTTGATCTTTTACAACCTTACATGCTGTATTAAGGGATGCATCAAAGCTGCCATCCATCACTGCCGTTTCACTTGTGCTGTCTCTCAACGCAGCCTACTGCCAAACAGTTTTTTTTCTGCTATCAGGGTTTTATTCTGATGTTTAAGGATCTTTTCAAGTGCAGTGTTGTTTCCTCTCTAAGCTGTTATCAAGGGAGTGCAGTTCAGTAGCTAGCCACCCATGCAAGGAGTCAAAGGTGATCCTGAGATCAGTGAGACTGCTTGAAAGCTGAGATGGTGTTGCATAAGAGAGGAAGCTAAATTAATCTGCTGAAATCAAACTGAGCCTTAGGGGTTGTCCAGACCAACAATGCTGCCCATGCAATTTAAGAAAGATCTGTTACATCACCACACTTGTCCTACTCACGCAGCTATCAATAAAGACTGAAGTGCCCGGCTTGGGTTTTGTACAGAACGGACTGTGCTGTTGAGGATGTGCCGCGCTACGCCGAGACACGTTAAGCCCTTAGACGGATCGACAAAAGGTTTCCTCAAGCGCATAATATGTCTCAAGCAACATAACCGTTTTCAAAGCGCAGCCTGTCAACTGTGTTTTCACAAGGTCTCTGATGACTACATTTCTCCGAGGAAGATTATAAAATGCTCCAGTTTATGAAAAGAAAATTGCAAAATTTGGAATCTCAGGTTTTCTCTTTAGCGTTTGAGTTTTATCAAGTTGTTTGTTGCAGAAGCCCAAAAAAATCAGGTCACAAAAAACAGGCATGTGATAGCAGTATACCTTTCTTCAATCAAAAACATAATTGGGAATCAGAGTGCTCCCTGTGCACACATTTGGACGTAGGCTTAACAAAATGTGTTTGTTTAAGGGGCAAATCCCAAGAGACCACACAGAATCCTCTGCTTTGTACAGGTATAATGGATTTCCTCCAAGTTAGATAAGCCGAGCGAGTCAAAGGCATCTTTTGATGGATGCAAGATGCTCTACTGGGGGTTTGTTTACTAGAGGTAGATGAGTCACTTAATCACTGACAGAATGGTAGTGATCCGTAAGACTGGCGTCAGCTAACATCATCTGCAACCTGTCTCTCCAGTCATTAGAGAAGAATCCAAAATGGCTGCCAGACTGTCAAGAGGCTGCGTACCTCTCAGGTGATTAAGAGGAGGGTGTTGACATCAATCATTTCGGTACACGACATTGCGATGCATTAGGTCTGTAAAGCATTGGGGTGGGGAAAACCTACTGCTGTATGCTTTTCTAGTCACTAACATGCTGAGGGACATCACTAACATTTCCACCTCAGGGGACAGAAGGAAAGTTTGTTTTTATTTCTGAATGCAGTTTGCATAGAGGAAGGTTTTGTCTATATCCATATCCTCTCTTAATAAATATGACATGGATTTCCTGATATTTTCTACAGCCATTTGTGGTGCTCAAAGGATAAATTCTTATTATTTTGGAGCCTGCCTTTGTTTTCATTTGGTGCAATCAGCAGGTCAAAGATCCTCATCTTCTAAAATACCTCCACATCTCGAGCTGTAACAGCACCAAATTTTCAGACATTCACAGTTTCCGGATAATCACTTTGGGGATCCCCGAGTGATACTCGTGAAGCGGAGCACTAAACGAAGCTTGAGCTGACTGCCCGGCAGACTGACTAGTGAGGATTGAGATACAAGTGCTGCTTCAGTGAACATCATTAATCAGCACAAGTGACTCTCCTGCTCCTTAATTTAAAGGAAACAAAAATGGAAACTGGCAGTGGAAAATGGAGCACCAATCATCCATTGCAAGCCCTGTGTGCTCTGCAAAACTTGACAAAACTCTGTGTCTTCATTCCCCGTATGACTGCTACTGCTGCTAATTGATTGGAACTGGTGTGTGCATCCACCATGTGTAACCTTGACTCTTTTCCCCCCTCCATCTTTACATACTGATTCTGTTTCTGCCAGGCACTGGATGCCTCTAGCTGATGCCTATAATTAATTTGTAAATGCACTAAGGTAAATGTTCTACAACTAATAATTATTTCCGTTATTATATGGGAAAACGGCCATCAGAGTAGAAACAGATTGATGGTTTTTCTGCAACAGCTCTAAAAAAGAAAAGAAGAAGCAAACATTCATTTCATAATTTAATAGAAGGAACAAAGCAGAAATTTCTCATAGGCCGGTCCAAGGGAACATTTGGAATTTTAATACAAATGTAAAAATCAACAATAAACAGTTACTGATTATTTCTCTAGCGACTGAGCTGTTAATCATCCCCACAACTTCAAAGATCCATGAGCATGACTACTGACTCTTGTTTAAATTCACTGATGCCCGTTTGCAGCATTCCATCATTGTCTCCGAACGCATTATGTAAGCTTGTATTCATGTGAATCTCATGTTCCTCAGATTGAAACTGAAAATGTTTGGCATAAAAGATCACTTAACCGGCCTCATACCTGTTTTCTCAACAGATGAAAAGATAGGGTGTAAATGATGAAAAGCTTGGTGCTGCACAAACACGTTAGGTTGCCTGAACCTGATTGTGCTGTACTTTCCTTCCTTTGTTTCTATTTTTGTCTGTGTTCGCTCAGTGTGCTACACGCATTCTTGCTCGCTTGCTACAGATCTCACTTATTGTTTCACTTGTCAGCGTAGATTATGTGGCGTTTCACAGGATTTGATGATTAAATAGTTGTAAAAAAATAGAGATAAATCAGGTGCAGTGGCCAGATATAAAGCACTGGGTCACTTTGGTAACAATGCCGATAAAAATGGCTCCACGTGAAAAGATAAACTAAATGTATGCTGTAAAAGCTTTTTACTAAACAAGTTAACTTTTAGTTTTATACTGTATCGCTTATTACACTGTGCAGATGTGGTTCTTAACTGTTTCTGCGAGGCTTCCTTAGGGAGCAGATCTAAACTCTTTTGTTAATTTTGATTGATGAAGACACGCGATAGGCCTGAGGGGTCTGATTACCCCAAAGTACTGCAAATGGATGTTGTACTAATACATTCGATTTCTGGTCTGCTGCTCACAGCCAAATCCTCCAAAAACAATACACTGGAAATTCAGCATAGTAATAACAATATGCAAAGTCATCTGTCAAAAGTCAGTTTCAAGCCAAAGGCAGACAGCAGACGGTGAGAGAGAAAGGCAAAGAGAAATGCTAAATGTCTCCATATTATAAACATTTAGTAATCTCCTTCAGCTGCATTCTTTTCTCTTGCATCTTCTCACTCTTTTCTTCGACGTTCTCTCTCTGTATGATTTTAACTCCAATAAATCTTAGAAAAAGTGATCCTTTTTCAACGGACTGGACACTTAAACCTGATTATAGTCGCATTATGATTTTGTAAGATTGTGGATCCCGTCCCAAGTTCTCCTCTTATGGAAATTACTGAAGCCTGCAACTTCTGTTGAGGTCAAGAGGACCAGTAAGGCCCATGCTGATGCCTTTTTTGGGTAAAAATCGAAAGGCTAGACATGATACTGGTAAATCTGTGGTAACCTTGTCCATTTCTAAGTAGGTACAAGATCTTACCTTCTATGTCTCACCCACCATGTTTGATGTTGACACTGTAACTCAGTATCACATCAATCAGAAGAACCCATCACCTTCCCAAATGCAGCCTTAACATGCTAATTATATTTTTTGCCTAAAATACATAGTACTTCTACGGGAAAAAATGTTAAAGTATTTTAATTGCAAATCTCTTAATAGCTAAATGTGATGTTTTAAAATTTGTAATTGCGGGTAGTAGTGTCATCTTGTTTGGTATCTGCAGCTGCACAATTGGCACTATTCCCTGATAGTACAGATATGTAATCATGGTGCATGAGTCGTCTTCTTTTCGTATAACAACAACCAAAACAATTTAGTATGAGGATTAGAGTGTAGTATTTCCTTATTGTGTGAAACTGGGTGCAGATAACCTAGACGACCTCAATTCCACTGCAAAGGCAATTTGTCAAATTTTAATCTAAAATAGTGTATGTGAAGATAAATACAGTGTGCCGATCTCCAAGTTTTGACATGCAAAGCTTTATGGATCAGTGATGAATGAGTTGAAAACAAAAGAGAATCTGTATCACATTGGCTGTAATCAACAGGAGAAAAATGCAAGATGAAGGCAACTATGGTAACGATGTTTCTGAGGCTGGTGAGTGTAGAGCAGAGGAAGACGCCAAGAAACACCAAGTGAAAAAAGATAAACTAGAATTACCACCTCGCAATTGTAAGCCTCTGCCATCTAGGCAAGTTGCAGTTCACACCCATGTCTGTCCAGACTCATAAAATGTGCTCAGTGAAGAGATTGAAGAAATTTAATGAAGGATATTGTGTGGTCAACGTGACTTTTAAAATTTGACAATCAAATTCTAGGTCATCCTTGACTCCAATTCGATGTTTGTGTCAAATGTAATGAAATTCCTGATCAATGGAATTCAGAAGAATAAGAGATAAGAAGTTGACCTGAAGTTGACCTTAGATGTGGATATAAAATGTCATTACTTGATTTTTTTAATCTTAACAGACATTTGTGTGAAAATGTGTCAAAATAACTGCATCAATTCTTGAGTTATGACCAAAAGCGTGTTTTATGAGAATTGAGTTACTGTGGCTTTTGATTGTCAAAAGTCTCCAGTTCAGCCTTGATTTCAAGTCTGTGCAGAATTTGAAAAAACTTCCTTAAGGCATTTCTGACAAGTCACATCACTCACAAGACAATCATAAAACATAATGCCTCTGGTCACAGTAGTTGCTGGAACAGAAGCATAATAATTGATTTACAGAATCAATGAAATGGTGTAGGAAGAATTGTCTTCACCGTGTAATTCTACTTAGCATGCTGCCTAAAAATAATATTAACCTTCTCTAAGGCCACCAAGCAGAGTTTTAGCACAGTTGCCAGTGTCTGGGTTAATTAGGGTGATGTGACTGGTGCTAAAGGGACCTGAAGAGCCTTACAGGTTGTATAGCTGCATTCAGGAGTTAAAACAGATACAAACAAGCTGGATTCACTGTCCTCGAGAGCCTCAGTAAGTCAGGGTATTACACAACATTACAATCCATTACCATTCAGACCATTCCATCTTTTATTCACTTTCCCAAAGACACAGTGAAGTGATTACATAAATGAATCCAATCAACTGTGATTTGGGGTGTTTTGCTCCCTACATGAACATTATCTGGGTATGACTAGCAGACCAGTGTCTTAGTACTAGGTGTGTGTTTGGATTGTTGGATTGTCATACTTAGTCTGTTTAAGACTGCAGGTAAGGAAGGTGTGAGTGGAGACCAATAGTCCTGTACAGCTCTAGTGCTGTTTATATGTACTTAAAACCTGATTATAACTGAAGAAAACTGATCCTCCAAGACGGTTAGCTGCAGTGAAATGCGAGGCCTGGTATAAACTAAAATGTTGGAGGACTTGTCCAGTGACCTAACATCTGCCAGCATGTACACATAGGGATTACAGTCCATGTATTTATGAGAGCTCCGTTTCTAGTGATCTCAGAGCTCGGAATTTATTTGATTTGTTGAACCAAAATAAATGCCGCTGGACAGGCCATTGTACCTCAGCTGGGATTTAATCGGCCCAGATGGAATCGAACAGATTTGCAGGAAATCAAAATAGAAATCGTAATGCAGCCTGTCAGGCTTGGATCCTGGGAGCCGGGCTGTACAGGGGGAAGCCTTCAGAGAGGAGGCTAATCACTTTCAGATGACCAGAGAGGCTCGTCCCAGTGAAAGACGTGGTTTCTGTGTATTATTGTACAAATAATGTCCATCTGTGAAGTTTTCACAGAGGTTCTCTTGATATTACTCCGACAAAAACAATGAGATGAATCTATAATTGGAGAAATGTGTTGCAGACTGAGATCAGATTGAGACACCTCATCAACCACTTGTAAACTCTGCAGCTGAAGACAAGACGGGTCTGTGGAAAAGCAGTGTAGAGGCATTTTAGTTGAGTTCAGAAGAGGCTTCGACTGGCCTTAGAGAAACTGCCTTTGAAGGGCAGAGCTGCACTTTCCCCGCTGCCATCTATCACCTCAGCTTGTCTCCTTTTCTTTCAACGACGACAGTCATAAATTCAGAAACATCTGGCACTAAACCAGAAACTTCACTTGATCTCCCAAAGACACCACATGGCATCTCAGATACTCAAACCGTTGGGCTTCTCCCATGTTTCGCTATCATAGCCCCCTCTAGTCTTTTAGGTCCTCTTGCTCATTTACTCCACACCAGTTTTTTTTTTCCTCCTTTGATAAGCTAAAGCCCATCCCTCTCCTTCTTTCTGGGACAGACACATAACCTCTTTGCCTCTGTCATGACAGATGACTTCACTCGCTCATTGTAGACAGAGCCCTGGATAGTCCATCTATACATGGGGCAAATCCCCAAACACTCAAGCTCACAATTGGTGCAGCTGACCTTGTATAGCAGTTGCAGCTTCATTAAAACCCCCAGATGCCTGTTAATCCTGCTCCACTGGGCCAAGGAATAAACGGAAACCTCCCTGGTCTATTTATGTGTCAGTACTATGCCAATGTCTGCCTGAGAAAGAGTTGAAAGAGGCATAAGATACATAAAAAATATTTCAATCAAAACACTAATACATGCAAGTCTTTCTCAGATGCATTTGAAGCTGAGGTGGAGCTAGCCTGTGTGCTTTGGCAGTGCACTATCACAAATGTTTTTTTTTAAAAAGCTGCAATAGTTCATTCTGGCATGTACTCACAGTCAAACAGGAATCCAGTTTTCAGTTATAACCTGGACATCCTCCTTTGCCAATATCACATTTACTTTCCAGGAACTGGTTCTTCCAGACTGTGTAAAGACTGTCTGTCTCTGAAGGCTGTTTGAATAAGTAAACCCACAGCAGGTAAAGAAAGAGGTTTATATCTCCGTGGACTACTTTTTTGTTTTGTTTTGTTTTGCAGGTGTATGTTTTGGCATGGGTGTGTTCTGACTCTCTTGAAGCCAAGAAATTCCTCCATAACATCCAGCAAGAGTTGAGCAAGTCTGATTACTGATATTTTTCTCACAGGTTCAAATGATAACATAAAGAGCCAAAGCCAAGAGGTCAACCACTGACCCTGCAGTGTCGGTCTGGTACGTGTTCCTCTATTCAAATGGGGAATTTTCTCCTGAGACCGAGTAGCTGGAGCTGTTCAAAGACCACTTAATGTTACTACGGCAATTTCAGCCATGCACTTAATCACATCAGTATTGTTTTTGTGCCAAAAAACAGTAATTCAAACTCGCTACTCAAAAGCTTCAAGGACATGAACTTTAAAATTTCAAAGTAGAATATAATTGCCATTATGCTGAGTACGTGATGTTAAAAAAAACACTGGACATTGCCAAATGTTAAGACTGAAAAAGTGTCATGCTAAGCTGCAGTGGATTTCTGATGAGTACCGTGCTTAATTTTCTAAAGACAAGACTGAACCTGCCTGTGTGTGCATGACGTCTTTAAGAAACACAAGCTTGAGAGTTCGCACTTTATCAACCGCAGTGACAAAGAGTGTTTACACCCAGCTATAGAAAGATTATGTGTGTGTGTGTGTGTGTGTGTGTGTGTGCTGTTTACATGGCAAAGGTGGTTTCTAACCTTTCTGTTGCCAAAATATTTTCAACACTTATCTATGACTTTAGCTTTTAACTGTTTATCCATTACTTATAGCCAACTATTTCGACATTTATACATTAATTTGAGCAATTATTTTAAATAATTAGCCATTTCTGAGCTCTTTCGATCATTTAGTCACTGTTTTCAACTGTTTATTTACATTTAGCTAAGAATTTCAACCACTTATCCCTTAGTACAGCTAACTAAACAACTTAGCAATTACATCTGGCCATTATTTTAATAATGTATCCAATCACTACATCTAACTTCATCTTGGTGTACTTAAACTTTTGTGCTTGCTTGCTGGTTTTTACCTTCTTCACTGCAACATGTGGCATGTTGTAATATAGAGTAGCATCCATCTTGTCCCCTGTATGTGGATAGTATTTTTTTTTCTTTTATTAATCATAATTTTCATTGTTTCATATTAGTTTCGCTGACACTCCTTCCAAGTCCAGGACAAAGAAGATAAATATAGTGTATTGTGCGTCTCAGCTGTATAATCTTACTGTGCAATGTGAGAATTTTCGTTTTTGCCAAATATGTGAAATTCGGTCCCACACTCCTTTGAGACCAAACCCAGGGAGAGGTCATACATATTTATTTGGCTCACGTCTTTATCTCTCTTTGTTTTATCTTCCTTTATCTTTTGTATATTTTTTTTTCCTCAGTAGGTTGAACCTTCTTTGTAGTGTTACTATTCCCCTCACAGCTTGTTTTGACTGCTGCACAACTCTCAAAAACAGAAACGGGGAACTGCAGGAAGCCGCAATGGCAAGAGTAGAAATTATCTCTTGTATCCCAAAGTCGGCTAACTTTGCCTTGAAGATGATAAGGCTGCTAATAATAAGAGCCTCATGCCTGGTTGTGGACACTCTTGACTGAGGAAGTAATTAAGTTCAAGCAGTTTATCAGTGGCTGGCCGGAGATGTGCTGTCTTTGTGTGATAAAGAGGAGCTGGTGAGGTATGCCCTTTCTCTCAAGTTTCCACCCCACCCTATAATTCATGTGATCTCTCCCCACGCCGCGCTCTCCTTCTCCATCCACTTCTCAAAGGGGAAGCCCAAAGCAGGTCGAGGCGGGGAGCCATCATGTCACTCATCCCTCATTCCTGCCCCCATGTGCTCTCCTCAGATGTCCAATCAGCCTAATTTTAGCTCGTTTTAGACGCCCGCGTTAAATTTGGCAGCGTGTCCCCAAGCGTGCTGCGATGCAGATCCGTTTGCGCTGCGTTGGAGAGTGTGCATGGAAAGCACACTCTCTTTCTGTTTTCTTTTTTGCAGTGATGTTCCCATGTGGTTTCTATTTTACAGTGAGCAGAATTAGCATAGGATGGGCCGTTTGGGAGGGAGGGAGAGGGGCTGCACGGCATGGAGAGACATGTGATGCAGTTTTTAGAACGCCCTTTCCTTTTTCAATGATCGGAAAAACAGCTGATTTTAGCATCCAGACACATAACTGAAAATGTTAACAGGTTAAAGAGGGACATCAAGTCTCTGCTGCTGAGACAGTTTGTTATGTAAACACCTAGGACTTGTTGTGGCTCATTACAGCTGTTTGTATACCATACATACATGTCTAGTCTATCAAGGAAAAAGACTAAAGTCAATAAAGAGAGGCCTTTTCAAATGTCCAATCTTTGGATTCCTTGAATTACAGTAGCTGTGGTGACTTAAAAGCAGAGTTAAAAGCAAAAACGGGGGTAAGAGATAAGTTAGGTAAGAAGACGCGGCACATTATCACAAGACCTTGAGCTATAGCCAGAGAGGGGGGCTAAAACGCGCCATCTCCCATTGCTTTAACGTTACATAAAGCTGTTATGTCCTCTTTTTCCTGTGCAGTCACTGGCCTGCAGCCACAGCATGCCCCCACTTTAAGTCCCGACATGTTTCTAAACATGTAAACATTGATGTATTTGTTCATATTGTTGAACTACAAGCCGTAGCACAGAGAGTGCATTCGAATAAATATGTTATAAAACAGAGAAGCCGGAAGCCACCATTTGTTTACGGAGGCAGGTATGATGAATGAACAGTGTACAGAAAGAGAATATAAAACAAACCAGCGTTGTACATCGAAATATGCAGAATACTGAGTGGGTGCATAAATTAAACTTTTTTTTTTCCTACTTGCAAAGGCTGTAAATTGATAAATTATTTTCCGATTGCATTAGATGCATCGCAAATAAAGTTAGGTTATCCAAATAAAAAATCCTTGAGAAAACACATAAAAGCACTGTGTTAATTCAGATTGAAATGTTCACTTCAAAACACCACAGCCAAGTGATTACATAATGCCGCTGTGTGTGTTTTTTTCCACAGACAGTGAGATGGTCCCACTGGACTGCCTGCGTCCTCGTTCTTTTGCTGCCGCCCACCGGGCCTCCATTCAGCGGAACAGCGATGACCCTCGCCTCTCCATCAGCCTGTGCGACTTGAGCCTGCAGCAGCAAGAGATGCATCTGGAGGAAGATGATGAGGAAGAGGAGCAGCTACAGCCGTTAAGCTCCTCCTCCTGCCATGTGCCCCAAAACTCTCAGAACTCGCAGCAATGCTCGCTGCTGCCCAGCCATTTGGACACCGACCTGCACTTTCACTCCATGCATGGCATCCATGTTACCGTGCTGGATAAGCACACGATGGCGCGGCTGGATCACCGCGGTGACGAGAGGACGCTGGTGTTCACCAGCCGGCCGATGCGCTGCTCAGAGACTGTGTTTGTGAAGGTGAAGGCAGGCGTCACGCGGCCCGGTTGCCTTTCTTACGGTGTGACATCGTGCGACCCGGCCACCCTGAGGCCCAGTGACCTTCCTTCCAACCCAGAGTCCCTGGTTGATCGCAAGGAATTCTGGGCTATGTGCCGGGTGGCGGTGCCACTCCACAGTGGAGATATCTTGGGCTTTGTGGTGAATGCAGAGGGGGAGGTTATAATGAGCCATAATGGCGTCAGTGCAGGGATGCAGCTGTGCGTCGACAACTCCAGGCCCCTCTGGATGTTCTACGGTCTGCACGGCGCCATCACACAACTCAGGATTTTAGGTACACTCACTTGATCTTTCTCACAAAAAGCACATCTTTCGATTTTATGTCAGCAGCAGAAAACAGATTGATTCAGTTTTAACTAAGTTTGGGGATTGAAAACATAGTTTTTTAATGTTATTATTCAGGAAAAAGTGCTATAATTCTTTCTGAAAACAACTAGTGCTCAAACAAAATTGCTGAATTTCATTCATTTCCAGTTTCTTATCATCCCTATTGAACAGATTCAGGAGTGATGTCCATGTTATTGAACTGTGGAAGAAAAGACACTAAAATTTTAACTCGTTTGCAGTAGGAAGACGACTAACTGCTAAGTCACTGACCTTCATGTACTGTTCGACAAATAAGAAGTTTCAGTGGAAAGGTTTCGGTACAGACAAAGTTTTTTATTAACAGTAGTTTTGGCAATATTCTTAATAATTACTTAAATAATTCACTGTTCTAGGAATTCAAACATGTTCTGCAGATTTTTACAGGATGTCATTCGTAACTTTCCATTCAGAAGTTAATGCAGTCTGTGATCCTTGAACGACATTTGGAGGCTGAATTCCCACTCAGCCGAGTCATGAAATAGTTTCCCCCTCCTTTGCTGTCTGGGCCGCACTCTGACTTTTTATCAACTCATATATCACTTGGGAATTTACATTCAGCCCCCATGATTTGCATATGAATGTTAACTTTGTACCTTCGGTTGAAAAGAATTTCTGTCGGCTCAGTTTCGTTCCAGCAGATTTCGCACAGTGATACAGCAGCATTACCTGAAGTTAATCATGCCTGGTGTTAAGATTCCAGCTCCCTGGATGAGGAACTGCATGCATAGTTAAGGTCTAGAAATGAACAAAATAAGAACATATACAGGCTAACAAGTTCAGCAGCTGTTTATTGACGAGCAGTGATTAAAGGTTGTTGGAGAATTTAATCCACAAAAGAATTTCTGGGTTCTTTTTATTTTGAACTCCAGAATGAAACCGTATATTTTAGGGCCTATGCAAAGGCTGTGGTGATGATCACAGGCGAACATCCTGAAGATGTGTTTTTGATGAGGTTTGGAAAAAAAACAGTCTCTGGTTTGTTTGTTTGTTTCCAAGCTGTGTCCAAGATCTTCACATCATTTTATTATTGAATTGTTGACTACATATTCTCTGTGCGTGCAGCAGAAATTTTAATCGAGTTTGGAGAATTTTAAGAGACAGCTGAGATGAGAAAAATACAGTCTCTGGTATCACTAAATATCGCTATTTTCCAGGACATTTGACATTCAGCATATGCCTTCATTTTGTGCGAGTCCAATTTAAGCTTGAAATATTTAGTATGACTTGCTCAGTTTTAAAAGTCCTGCACTTAAAGAATCTCAAATCCTCTATTTTTCATAAGATAGACATGCAGTACTGCTGTATTTTGCTGCAGCCAGCACAGATGTGAGTGCTTTTGATGTGTTTACCATCACCGCAAATTAAGACATTCATCTTAATTCTAAGAAAACAATCTTCCTCCCAACCCAGAGATACATTCAAGCTAAGCCGCTAATGAACCTCTCTCAGCAGGACGGACATCTTTTCATGGGAAATCTGTCATTTGAGATGAAAGTCACAGGTGGTCCAAATACACTGGTTAGTTAGAATTTGTCGATCCGTATAATTTTCTTTCGCAATTCATTCCTGCATTTCTGCTCTCCTTTCCTCTCTTTCATGTTGTCAGTCAGACCAGGAACCTAGGAGGTTATTTCTGTCTTGCGTGGGCTCTCAGCAGCCAGCATTATGTATCAGGAGGGGGCCCGTGATAGCTCCTTATGATGCCCTCCATATGCATTATTAAAATGTAATTGCACGGAGATTTCAGATGCTGGGTTTTCCACCCACGGCCTGTTCCCTTAACGCTGGTCCTCCAGTCGTCTCTGTACGTCCTCCTTTCCTCGTGCATTTTCTTCCTCTTTTTCTCCCCTCTGTCCTGATTCTTTGGGGTATGAGCGTTCTTCGAGTCATTACCCACTCCAGCTGTGGGGAGTGCATTTGTGACGTCTCTGCTCACCCACTCGCTGTAGCCACACGCCATGAGTTGCCATGGAAACATCTAGCCACTGAGGCAAGTGACGGTTTGTCATGGCTGGGTGTTGTCAAGCCTGTGAAGTGGAACAGATGGGAGTCTGTTGCTCTCACATGGTCATTTTGTCCTTGTTATCTCAGAAAGCATGATTTTATCATTTCGTGTAAGATATTTAGAATCAGCAGTGGCCGACAAGAGGCATGTATTTTCTCATGTGTGCTCATCATCATAAAGCAGCTATAGTCTATATTTTTATGTTAACAAATGATCAAATGGCTACATGTCGATGCGTGCAGAGAGTTATCACTGGACTCTGCAGACATTTCAACACATTTCAGCTCATTGTTTTGATTTTACTGCTCACCAATTACTCCAATCACCAATTCTGTACTGAAACTACATCAATTCTACTGTCACGTTCCTTTTTAGATACCTGGCACTTTCTGAGAAATATCTATTGTATTTGCATATTCACTCAAAGGAGTACTGTGCTGTATTTTATTCTTCTTTTTTTACATCCAAAACATAGTTGGCAGACCTAATCTGTAGGTACTTTGCAGAGTGCTCTAAAAGCAGTAATGTAGGGTAGCTTGTAGGTACAAAATCAAAAGTCTGCAAGCACTCAGTCACTCCACTTGCTGCTCTTCGCTGAGCTCATTGCTCTGTAATAACTGCCACGACTCATATGATTACATCAACATTTTTAGAAACACTTGTGGACTATGGTGGCAGCACAGTAAGAGACAATTATTCTTAGGGTTGAATCTTCAGTAAGAAACTCAACATGGAACAGAAGTTAGGAGAATGAAAATGATATTTTTGAAGATGAGGGAGATAAGTCCTCCCACCATCCCTGGTGTAGATAACACCCATGTGCCCTGCAATAAACAGCAAAACTGACTAGCTAATGAAAAAAACACTTAAGCTAGTTGCATAGACCAAGATGTTTCCCCCTCAGGAGTTGATAGTGAGCAAAAAAAGAACTCAAGGGAGAGTGAATGTCAGGCTTACATTTGGCAGATGTATGCTAATTTTGCTCTATAACGGCCAGATGTGTAGATAAACAACTGCTCGCCACATCATCTTATAGAGTAATAAATCTCTATGTTTGATATACAAGTGTTGAAAGCCACCGTACACATGCTCAAGCACAAATAAGTCTCTTGTGCTGCCAGCATAGCTTAAGACTCACACATTCATGGTCGCACAGCCAGCAGTAAATACATAATACAAGAGAAGATGAAAGGTACCCTTGATGAAAGGCTACATGAATAGACATGAAGGTTATCCATTCTGCCTTATTAGAGTTCACCAAGTAATTTACTCAGCCATGCTGCCACACAGGTCAGTTGAAGTTGGTATGGGAAGGCTGTGCAAATGCTACTGTGTGAATAGGCCCCCTCTACCAACTATAAAATATAATGTAACGAATAAATAAACGGATGACTCTGAAGACTGTCTCAGCGAAGTGGCACAATCGTCAATCCCAGCCCTAACACTAAATGCAAGCAAATTACAGAAAGGTTTAAGTATAGACGGCCAGAAGTCCTGTGCTCATGCAGACTTTGCTACATCGGCTGCTTTTTTAGCAGCAAACTGGTTGTTGCATGACCAAAAAGCTACTATGATTTGTTTATGTGGGCCGAAACTGAGACTGCAGTGGTTGAAGTGGTCCAAGGAAAGGGCATCACAGTTCAGAGCACGTAGCTAAGTTATGTAACTAAGTGTATACATTTTTGTGCTGACAACAGACCACATTTTGTTTTTTATGAGCTTACAGTAGTTCGCCTTATTTCTGCAATGTTTCACCATCTGCGGTTTTGATTTCAGCTGGTTCTGCACTCCACATTGTCATTGTAGGAAAATGTGTATAAACACACTGTGGCATAGGATGTAAACCAATATTACCAATATTAGGTAATTTGACACATGGAAGGATAGCGGTGCCAAGTAAAGCGATCTGCCCGACTGTGTAGCAGCTTTTCTGCCATGGTCAGTTGAAGGACAACGTGTAAACAACAATACCGCATGCCTGCCAGGCAGACTAGATCAAAATTTGTCTGTCTGTGGATTCGGGGTCGGTATTCTCGTTTGTGACGAGAGATGAGCTGCCAATGTGAGAACTGATGCCAGAGCCGGTGGTTATAGCGTGCGGACGGGGACGGATCATATGGGACAGACAACAGATAGTGTGTAGAAGTGTTTTGTACCCTCCCCAGAGGGATCATGGGCTCACGAAAGGAGGAAGGAAAAGGAGTGGGGAGACTACATCATACACTGGCTCCTGACTCACTCCTACACACCCACGTACAGACACTGTGGAATCACAAGTCATCTGCTTGGCAATAAAACCGACTTAATGTGTTTCAGAGAGAGAGGGACAAACCGAGATGGTGAAAGAGATGCAACAAGACATCAGTTTCCTACATTTGCTAATGATCAGCTCTGAGACGAAATTCGTAAAGATGTGAATGATAGAAATATTTGATTCTCAGTTACAACACTTATGTATGTTGGTACACTTTTGCATGACCCAGATATATTTTCTGTCTCCAGGCTCTTCTCTGCATCCAGACCTTCGAGGCCCATCGGTGCCCAGCTCCCCATCTTGTACACCAAACACCCCTATCATGTTTTGCAGTGGCAACACCGAGTCCAACCTCAACAACCCTATGAACATCAACCTCAACTCAAGCCTTAATTCCAACTACCACACGTTATTTTCTTCCTCCACAGGTTTGTAGAAAAGCTCTGTTTTCCTCTCTATCTTTTCCTCTTTATCTTCCATCTCCTTGAGTTCTCAAGAGTGTCTCGATAGCCCTCAATTCTATCACAGAACCGTGGAAAGTATATCTCATTGGAAGAGCACTGTAGCAGGTCGTTTTCAATAAACTGTATACCATGTACTTAAACCTTCTTTTTGTGTCCACATTTGAAGTCAGTTTTTTGTACAGGTAATTTCCATTTATTAAAATGCAGACGCACAGGAAGAGCAATAAAACAGGCATTGGCACACAAACACTAACTGAACAGTGCCAAGACATCAACTCACGCTATGCATGTCCGCGCATGAAGCAAATATTTACATTGGTGATGGGAAGCAGTGATCCCCGACATCACCGCAGTCCCAAGCCGCCGACAGCATGACAGGAAAACTCCTGACAGATAATGACGGCAGCAGGAGTGATGATTGGAGCGCAAACGCAATTATTCTTGCATAAAGTTGTCCTGAAGCTTCATTAGCAGGGAAAAACAGTGAGCGGGGTATTGACAGTTTAAATAAAGGCTGCACTGGATATGCAGCATGTTGCACCGAGCAGAGTGTGGGTGTAGCTGTGTAACTACAGCAGTCTGCCTGGACTACCTGGAAGGCTTCTCACTTTTTTTTTTTGACAGTTTCTCAGTTCTCTTTCTCTCGCACCCCCGCACTCACAAAATCTCTCATGTCTTTTCTCTCGTCACCTTAGGTACAACCCCGAGCTCTCCGTTCTCTAGCCATCCAGAATCTCCTACCTTCCCATCCTGCTCGTGGAGTGATGAGTGCACCATTTGCTACGAGAATGTGGTGGACACGGTCCTCTACGCCTGTGGACACATGTGTCTCTGCTACGCCTGCGGCCTCAAACTGAAGAAGATGGCCAACGCATGCTGCCCCATCTGCAGAAGGACAATCAAAGACATCATCAAGACCTACCGGAGCACGTAGGCTTGAGGAACACAATGTCAGGTTCAGCTCAAGACATTGTCAAAGCCATGCTAAGACTTTGTAAAGACACAGCACAAGTGAAAGTCTTGCTTGTTTGTGTGTGTAATCTGGCTCAGGTACTCTACGACAGGACTTCACACTCGATCATTAAGACATTTTAATTATGTTACGTCTAATGCACACATCCTTGGAAAGCTCACAGTGGTTCCAACGAGATTCATCAGAGACCGCTGAAAAAGAGTGTGATCATCATAAACTAAACATGTGCTCCTGCAATACCAGCACAACATCACACCTTGACCCAATTCTGCTGAAGAGAAAGAGTAATCTGAAGAGGCATCTGTCCTACTTCCTGCAGAGTAAACCTTCATTCTTTTAGTAAAATTGTCCAGAGCTGCGGAAAAAAACAAGGAGAATAAATCTGTGGTTTCACCAGCTGCTCCTCTGCTGCTTGTCAGGGAGCATTGGGTCAAAGTGTTATTTTAGAAAAACAGTCAATTCTTTTCTAAATCTGAGAGAAAGTCAGGGCAAGATTGTTTTATTTGAGATTTCTAGAAGGCTCCCAAATATCGGAAAGAAATGAGTGGAAGGGCAGAGAAAGAGTTTTTGTAGTGAAAACGCTCCTTCAGCAATAACACAGTGAAATGCCTAAATCTAAAGGGTAAAGAAATCCATAAAGAAACTTGGTTGTGTAATAAATGAAGTGCTTTGCAGAGTATCTCACCACCTGCTGCGCTTCTGTGAACTTCAGGCAGGGCGAGACTGTGCAAAGGGTAAAAAAGTGAGAACATTGTCACCATAGAAGGTCACGCTTGCTGTGAATGAGGATGTAAATCAGCGAAGAGGGAGGAGGGAGGAGCGAGGACGTTGTATGTTTGGGATAGAGACGGAAGAATAAGGGGCATCTTTGGCTGCGTCTGTTTCGGTGTAAAGAAAGTGTAAGCTCGCTCAGACATACCAGATACATCTGAAGTTTGCATGAAAGCCTGTGAAATCTGGGACTTGCACGGCCAACATGTCCTGCTTCTTGGCAGCTGTCCCGACCATCTCTGGCTGCTCTGTGCGCCTCCTGGATTCTGTAATTGCACAAAAGTCAACCAAATAAACACTGGTGGGCAGGGAAGTATTTTCAAGATGCTGAAAGAGCACATTAGATGATGAATCGACCTCTTCATCACTGCAAGAAAGCCATGAAATCCCATGTTAAGCTACAGATGGCTCCGCTTACTTCAGGTTCTCTTTCGTGTATGTATGTATATGTATATATATATATATATATATATATATATATATATATATATATATATATATATATATATATATATATATATATATATATATATATATATATACACACACATATATATAATTAAAACGTGAATATTTGCTTTTAGTGATGATGCATTTATGTACATTGTGTCTTCAAGTGCACACAAATTGACACGTGCAGTCAATGACAAGGATGTAGCTTGTTATTGTGAGAATTTGCATATCAGTTTCTGAGTGCTGCACTTCGCCGGTAAAAGCAAACTCCAAGGACATTTTCCCTCGACTAATGTCATGCATTATGTACTGCTTTGAATTGTTAAGAAATTTCCAGGTGTTACTCTGGCCTCGCGGAAACATTACTTAGTCATTTTAAAGTAGTAAGTAAGTCTGATTTGTTTTCAAGGTGTTCAAGTTTGTCATCTCGTCGCTGTGGAGGGAAAATGTGCGGTTGTGTTGTGCAACATTTGAATGATGGCTAAGTTTTCTTGTGTGCCTTTAAAAAGAGAAGTCTGGACAAACTTTGGTGTGTTAGGCTCCTCACTGTGAAAACCAGGAGGAATACCGAGGTTCATTTTCATCTTAAAGTCACTCTTTCGTGGTTGTGATGCCTCTGACGTGAGCAGGTGTAACTAACGTAGATACAAAGCTATCGTGTGTTGGCACGAAAGCAAATACTTCAGTGTGCTTAATATCAGTGCGTGCATTTATTCACTGCTAAAGATGAAATGTTTAAATATCGCCTTGTTCCCTCTGTCTCTGCATTGCATAATACTGGAATTTTGTTGTGAGTGTTGAGAGATGCTCAGCTTTGACATGTCTACCTGGTTTCTTTTTTCTTCCTGACCAAATATGACCTAGCAGAAATCAAACATTGTGGAACATTTTTAATAGAAAAAAATACATAGTATTGAGGAGTGTTATATTAACTGTACATTATGAGGTTTATTTATTTATCAATGCTACTATAAAGAATTATCACTGTTAGTTAGTGTCCAAAATGTAAGAAATATTGTTTATTTGAAGCTGCATAGTGGAAGACTACAGAAAACTTTATTTCCTCGAAAGGCCCTGTGGTTGTCAGCTGATTTTCTCTTCAAGAAGTACTTTGACATTTTGGGAACTGCTTATCCACTTTGTGGTAGAGAGTTAGATGAGAAGATCAATACCACTCTCCAGTGGCTGCATGCAGCTAAGTGCATTAACTCAAGCACTGTACTTAACTACAACTTCACTTGAGTATTACCAAATTATAATTAGATATAATATGTATAATGCTCTTCTTTTAGTCGCTCTAGACAGTGATCTCAAAGCTCCAGTTGCCAGCTACGTTGCATATTATCCGACAAAATATGAGTTAATTCTCGACCATGCTGCAGCTTTGAACAGCTGTATACACACACCAATGCACCAGTTTAATAATTACTGCAACAACAGGACATTTTTTTCTAACATGGTGATTACTTCTTAACTTCAACTTAAGCCATTCTCAGGATGCAGGCTTTCACGTGTGATAGAGTATTCTGACAGTGAGATATTGCACATCACTTTTACATATTGATATAACTGAAATGTAATGCATAAAATGACAATATGGAAACACGGCGTTACCTCAATCTGCAGCTTCGCTAGTTCAACGAAGCTTTAGGAGTCAGGAAGTTGAGTATTTCCCCCAGAAGTTCACAGAGACCAAAAACAGGACGCTAAATGTACTGGACTCAACATTCATCAGGTGAGCAGGAACACAACTCCAAATAAATGACATTGCTTCTGCATAAATGCTGGATGTGTAAATAAGAAACTAGGTTCAACTACGTTTAAAGTTGATGTTACGTTTCATTTACAACTTGTGGCCAAATATTCCGAAAATAACGCTACATGCTACACCTTAGCTTAGCAAACCGACTGGAAACAGGTGATGCTAGCTTGTTCTGATTAACGTAAATCAATCCGCTGCAAAGCACGACCAACGACTTCCTTTTTAACGTCACTGGTTGCCAGGCAACTGGGTCCTGCCAAAAAAAAAAAAAAAAATAGTGCACCCAAGTCCGGTACATAACCCACTGTAAAAATAATGAATTGTCATTTTCACACTTTTTAAAAATCTCAAATGAATTACTAAGCTTTTGCCGTGTCTGTAGGCGTTTTTTTGTTCGTTCGATTTACCTTTGTACGAAGTCATGCTAGCATCGCCTATTTCTTTGTGCTAAATTAAGCTAACTAGCTGCTAGCAATATCACTTTCATATGAGAATGGTATGGATATTTTCATCAGTTTTTTTTTTTATTTCCCAAAATGCCAAATGTTTTAACATATACTACAATATGGTTTTAAAAGAAAATCAAATGGTTACAGCTGGCATTCTTTACCTTTACCTTTTGGTAATATTATGTTTGTTCTTCTTGGGTATATTTAAATTGTGCTTTAGTGAGTAGTTCCATTAATTCTGGCAGCCTGTTATATTTTCAAACGTGACCAAATATTTTCCAGTCCAAACAAAACAAAACCAGCAAGTAAGCGAAGGTGGGCACTGTGTATTTTGGACAAGAGATTAAGAATTGGCTCACAGCTTTGGTTTGCTGGTTTGGGATTTGTATTAGTCATTAAAAACATTCTCAGTGGTTTTTGAATTTGCTAATTATGTTCTGTTTGTTAAATAAAATTTAAGTCGTAATCACTGGCTCTGCTTTGTGTCCGTTATTATTCATAGCATTAAAAAGGAACATTATGAGCACAGACAGCTCTCCTTTAGATGCAGAGGCAGGTACATCCTCTACTTTGGTGACTAATTTGGTGACTCAGTTGCAATAAAAGTGAGAACTGACCATTCCCATTTCACTGTTGTGGTCCTTTTATGTTTCAAGCACAGCAGGAAACTGAAGTCAATCCGGCACAGATGGGGAATGAGAGCATTAGTGCTATAACTTTTTTCCCCCAAAATGATACAAATGTTTGATGATAGGATTACCTCTTATACAGGAAAGATTCAAATTTACATTCAAATTGGGCAGCAGTTTGTGAGCAAAAAGGCGGTCGTCTCTCACATACCCAACACAATCACTCTCCACAGTAGTATACTTGACTAACATCCCGCCATATACTATATGAATAACAAAGGCAAGGGCTTTTAGTAAACGGCTATAACTCACAGGGAAACTGTTTAGAGTAGTGGTATGTAGACCTGGCCAGAGTGAACATCATCTGTTATTTACTACCCTGCGGGCCTGGCTCTAATGCAGCACTGTTTTATGCTGCACTCCAATAGGCACAAATACAGCTCACGACGTCCAGACATGAAACAGGCAGCAGTGGCTGCCGTTCATGGCCAAGTGTTCTCAGAGGTGAGAGGGAAATACACAACCGGGGTCTGTGAAAGTGACATGAATACAGTATATCTCGCCGGTGTCTGTGTACACACAGACTTTCCACTCAGACCTCTCAGTGAACCTGGCTTCAGGCCTTCTGAAGGCTTAAGGGCTTCACAGATTTGTTTGAGCTGTGTCGTGGTATCTCTTCTAGACAGCCGTTTGGTCAAACGCACACACCGTCTATTAAGGGTTTTCAAATTTGTATTCCAAATAGCATGACACTATCGATTTTGAATTTTAACGAGACATCAGACGGTATGAGTTTGTTCCTCTGTTGTAGCTAAGGCTTTAAGCTGTTGGTGCTCAGTGTGATGTAAAATCTTTTCCTCAGTCAGATTTGCAGCATCAAGGGACGATCTGCAAGGAGAAGTGTAATGATATGGAAAAAGTAAAACTTTGTTCATAGTCTGAAATACCAATTGAGTGGCTTGACTCCTAAACTCTCTAAATACTGGGGTGATGAAGACACACATGAAGGTTACAGTGATGCACTGAGATGCTGAGTGCTGCTGCCCTCCAGTGGATATAAACATGTCGAACACGCGGGAGAGAAAAACCACAGGCCAAACATTAGAGATGTGTGATGGGATTAAAAATTTTTTCAGTGCATCAGAAAGGAAATCCCTTTTAACCACCCATTTGATATCCAATAAGTCTGTCTAATCTTCTGCATTTTATAAATAGTAATAAGAACAGACTGGGAGAAGGCCAATAATAATAATAATCACTTTCTTTCACAACAGAGCCACAATATTGAATTTTGACCTTAAAATAGTACAAAAAAATAGCACCAGATTTACATCTTCTTATTTTTGTCATGAACAGCCAATTTAAGAGTCTTCATGTTCTGGAATGATATTAATACGCAAAAACTTGACAAAATACCCTCTTTCCAGAGCATTAAATCACATTTATGTGCGTAATCGGTTTGCTCAGGAGTCAAACTACTGCTTTAAAGATAAACAATCAATTTCCACGCTCACTATAGAGTTTATATGCCACACAAGATGTTCCTTTTGGAAGTCATCACCGTCTTACTGTGTCAGAGTCTCACCTGCACATCTTGCATTTCATTCTTTTTCTCTTGTTGCACCTGTGATTTATCATTTGCATGCTCAGATGAACAAAAGTTTTAAGCACGAGTTCACCAAGCAAGCAATACACACATTTACACACAGCCAGCAGATAAACAAATTAAAAAAGTGATGAACAGACACCCACAATTAGTTCCAAGCCAATGAGTGTTGAGATCCCAGAAGAGAAAACAGCCAGTGGAATAGACATATTTCACATTACATTTGGGTGGCAAATCTTACTTTCTTTCACACAAAAAAAATCCGATATATCAGTGTCTGATTCTACAAAACTGCACCATTGTTTAGATTTTGTCTCTCTGATGATGTCTGAAAGTGACAATATTATGGACTGCAGCCCCACAATGGTAACTTAAACTTTTGCTTTGTCAGTTGACGGCAGATTCAGCAGCCCGGTGACCACAGAGTGAAAGCCATCTAAACCAAAGTCAAATGTGCACGTCGTCCTGACTGGCTTAGTGCTGCGAATGAGAAATGAAGGGAATGCTGGTATGATCTCATCTATTTGCATAACATCATCTCGCTGGTCAAACACTTCAGCTGTGTTGCATATACACAGATGTGGGATTATGTAGACGTAAACACACTTAATGTGGAGACCTCTCACTTATTCCAACTAAGGCATGAATTACTAGTGATTAAGGCCTGTGATCAGTTTTCATTACATTGTTTATTATATGGGACATTCATTTACAATTAATTTAGATGTTAATTACTTCTTTTGCACATGATTTTCAGAGGTGATTGCCTCTAAAGACACTTGCAGCACTAAAGGAATTGGGCTAATTTTGGTTTACAGCTAGTATAAAATATGCAGCCTGAAAGTACAGTAAATTATTTCATCATTCAGCTTCAAATTATAATATCAGTGTCTCATTTCACACAATTACTATTGTTAAAAAACATCTGGTTTGAGTTTGGGAACCAGTACATCAGATAAAAAACCTGATGTGTGGAGAAACTGGTTAAACAAAATAGTAAAAAGGAAAAAAAGAATGTACTACTGATTATTCAAAAGTGCATTTATTAAAGCAATTCTTTTAGCACTTTAGTTATCATCATCACTGGTCAAACCATTAACATAAAACAAAAGTGAGCATCGTTCCCTCCCCTCCAAAAGAAAGTTAGGTCAAATTTACTGCCCAGCAGAAATTCAAAATGTTATTATGATTAATAGAGCAGTTAAGTTTAGAAATGTTGAAGCAGATCTGATTTTCTTTTCAGTAAGAATATCAATAATAATAAAATAAGTATTAATATGCTTTTAAAGAAATGAATAAATACATTTTCACTGATGTTAGGGAAGTTTTAAGTTGGGACAATTTGTCTCTGAAATGAAAAAGAAGAGCTCATCAGTGAATGTTTTAACTTTAAGGGTAAGAAAATACTGTGATAATCAGAGATGCTCACAAATTGTTTCATGTGGACAATATTTCACAATTAAATGGATAAAATATTTCACATAAAGATGACATACAGTATAAAGGGATATAAAAAAACATGCAGCACCAAGATGAGACTAACACAAAGCAGCTTCGGCAACAACTGAGAATTTCTTTAAGGAAAGGACATTAAAAAAACGTTTAATTTCAACAGCTCAAGGCGTCGTCAGTATAATGAATCACTTTGAACATGCAGTAAGCTTTTAACTTCTTAAAAAAGTGTTTAAAAATTACATTATAAACTTACAGAAAAAGGGTTCAAGGAGTAGACACAAAATGACATCTTATTTCAAGTTAAAGTTAACCACTGGAGAATATCATTAATTCACTCCTCCGCTCTCTGGTGTTCTCTTTGGCTGTGTCATTAAGTCCCACTATATTGCTCTTAATGCAAAGTCTCAGGCACTGTATCATGTAGACTCATTTTACCAGATGTCTCATTTCATTTCAAAGTTAAAATTTGATCTGGCTGCTTGTTTTGGCAAAGGTACCGGGTCAGATTTAAATCCTGACTTAACTTCTTAGGGTTAGCCTCTTTCACAAAATAAATGCATCTGTTAGAGTAGTCTTTACACGCATGTCCAGAGTTCTGCCAGCTCCACGCATGAGTGCTAGTGCTTTTTCTCGAGGTAATTTGAGGGAACCCATCCTTTCCTCGGTCTGCCATTGTCCAGAACCTTGCAGTACCACCAGCCGTTGGGGTTTCTTTCAAGAACCTCCAGACTTGTGCCCTCAGGAAACCCCATGGTTTCCTCGTCGCCATGGTAATCTGCTATGGAGACATACACCTCTCTGAGGTTGTTATGGATGATGTGGGGCTTGGGTTTCACCGTGGATACAGGGAGGGCATTCTTCTGAGAGCTGAGGCCGAGGGATTCAGAGCTACCGGTACCGGATCTGTTCCTGGTGGGCAGTGCTATGTTGTTCGGTGCCAGGCTGCGTGGCACAGTGCCAAAAGATGCATTGCGTCGCACTGTGGGGCTGGCGCGTGGGTGATCTGTCGAATTGAGGGACTCATTTCTCCTGAGAGAGCCAACAGGGCTGGGACCGTCTCTGATCGGGGCTGAGATGAAGACAGACTGAGGTCTGACAACCTGCTGCTGCTTGGTGCTATTCTGCTTGAGAGAGCCAAACAAGCTGGTGGGTTTGGAGAAGCCACCGGGAGGCTTGGAGGGGATCGGTGGGGTGACCTTCTTTAGGTTTTGGTTGATGTTGTTCAACGCCCTCACCCTTTGTTCGTTCTTCTCCAGGCTGTTGGACTTGCTCAGGCTTCCAGGTTTGGTCGGGGTGCCGTCAGATTCGGACCCCGCTATGTCATCTTGTTGCCTGACGGGCTCCAGGTAATAAGTTGGAGCCCAACCCTCTGCATCTCCCCAACGGATATACCACCAACCACTTTCCTGCTTCTCCAGCACCTCCACCTCCACTCCAGCAGGGAAGCTGAGCTCAGACTCTTGGACCTTCTCATAAGGATCTGTGGTACGATACAGGATGCAGCCTTCCAGGTCAGAGTCGCCCCGGCTGCCTTTAGAATAGATAGAGGAGAGATCGGATGTGCTCTGAGAAGAGAAGGAGTCCTCAGAGGAAATGACTGAAGCTGTCTCTGAATCTTCACCTTTAGTTTTGGTGCCATTCTTTAGCTGCCCTGTTGGCCGCAGCTGTCTTCTTAAGGTGCTGATGTCCATCTTCTCTGCACTGGACGCCTTGGCTAGCTGTGGTTTAGGCCTCACCACAGGCCTTAGCTTAGAGGAAGACTTGGTGGAGGAGGATGCTTTGATTTCCTCTTGGTCTTTCTTTGGTCTGGACAGATCTGGGGTGGACTCAGTGGAGGCAGATTTGGGACTGGATGCCTCCTCTGCTTTGTTTGAAAAAGGGCTCCCATTCAAGTCGATCTTGAGCTTGTTACCTGCAGGTCTCCATCCACCTGATGTTGGGTTTGCAGTCTTGCCAGTCTCTGAAAAGACACTTGTCTTGGAGGAGTTTGAGTCCCTGCTGCACTGCCTCTCTGGGGTCTCCCTGAAGGGTCGGAAGCCATCATTCTCATAGATACATTCTTCTTCTCCCTCTGCCTCCCCCTCTGCCTCGTGACCATCTTCAAATGACTCGCCCATTTTGAAGGAGGCACTGTGGAGCGATGAAGCTGGAGAGGGTTTGGAGGACAGATGAGATCCCCTCTCGGAGGAAGTGTCTTCATTCTTTGCATCCACCAAGGAACCTTCTCCCCTCAGAAACTCAAACTCAGACTCCATGTCCAGATCGCCAATGGCAGGGACATCATATTCTGGCTCTTCATACACAGGTCTCCCAGGAGACACAGGCGACTCTGGAGCCTCAGACCCGGGGCTGCTGGGAGGTGCAGTTTCCACTGAGTCTTGTTTTTTAACGGGCGGAGCTGGAGGTGGAACCTTTGGGCGGCACAGAGTGCTTGTTCTGCGATTCAGGTTGGGCTTTTTACGTTTGTCAATGTAGGAGCAGGGAGCCCAGCCTTCCTTCTCCCCAATCTGTACATACCACCAACCACCAGAGTTCTTCTCAATTACCTAAAAAACACAAACCAAAAAACAAATCAATCTTTATGTGAAGGCAATTCTATACATTTTAATTTGATTTAGATTTTCCCTTAGAGACCACAGAGGTCTGACTGGGCAATGATGAATAAATTGATACAGCAAGAGCTACATGGTGGCAGTTTATGATTATCTTGCTTTGAAAGTTTAGTTGGAAATGCAGTGCTTACCTCTGCTTTCTGTCCTCCATTGAAACTAATACCATCAGATATACAGGACTGGAACTCTGCAATGGTGTAGTACTCTGCTTCAACTGTAGGGGGCTCTGGTGGGGAGGGCAACTGAAATCCCTGAGTACAAATAAAATAGACATTGGAGTCAGTGGTGGAAAGAACAGTAACTTAATTTATGCAAGTACTGCGTTTATGTCTGCATATGAGGTAGTTATACTTGAGTATTTCCATTTTATGCTACTTTATATTTGCACTCCCCTTCATTGTCGAGAAACATAATGTTCTTTTTACTCCACTATATTTATGACAGCTATAGTGCCTTTCATATCAACATTTTACAGTAAATATTAAATCCGTTTCCAACATTTCTGGCCTGTGACTTTTTACAAAACAAAATAAAAACAAAAATCAAATAAACATTTGTGTTGTTTTGCAACAAAGCAAATATTCGAGAAATAAAGAACAAGAACTTTGCGTTCTCTCCTTTTCTAACCAATTTATCATTACACAACCTCTCAGAATTATCTTGTGACTGCGTATACCCCTCCACTATCAGTAAAACAATGCTTACTTGTTGAGGAATTAATATTAACTACGTACAAATGCCATTTCTAAAAATATCAGTCACAGAAGCCACTTTTCTGCTCAATGAATACTTTAACCTTTAATATTGCAAACACATTTTGCTGCTGCATGGTTAAGTTTCTGAGTGCAGGAAATTAACATTTAACCAGTAAAATTTAAACTAATAATATCAAGCCCTTCTAACACTGTCTATGTACCTTTTTCACTGAAGATTTGTTTTTTCCTGTATGGACTGACAAAAATAAACTACACACCTCATTTACAATTACTAACAAGTTGTATACATTCATTTGCTTCCTTTCAATTTTTATCAACCAACAAAAACTGATCGTCTAAATGATTAAAGAGATGGACAAATGTCTGAAATATCAAACATTCTTACCAAGGTTGCATCTCTCCGTGGAGGAGGTTTTTGCCTGAGAACGGGAGAACCTGTTAAAAAAAAAAAAAAAAAAAACCATACATAGTTATTTGGCTACCTTTGATAACCAATTTTATAGTATCTATCCAAACTGATGTTGACATAACTAACCAATTTCCACCCGATGTGGGGCAATGCGGGCTATAGCTGGTGAAGGAGGCTCTGCTTTGCTTTTTCCATCGTGTGGAGCATTAACAGGACTGGAGTCAGTGCAGGGCATCGGCAAGCTGATCTCCTTCCTGGCGACCTGGGGACTCTCTGGGACACCTTCAGTCTGCACGTCTTTCTCACTCAAAGCTTTCTTGTTCAGCAGGTTGCTAATCTCCATGATGTTTCCGATGATCTCCACGGGGCCCGTCACATTCTTCTTACGGGGAGAGAAGTCATCCTTCACTTTCTTGAGGTAAGAGGCCGGAGCCCAGCCCTCCTTGTCCTGGTACCTGTGAAGGCAGTTGGAAGAGTAATTTTTGTAATGAAAGACAGAAGATATAAGAAATAAAAGTCCGAGGCAGATGAGCAGAGGCGTACCTGATAAACCACCAGCCTTCCAGGTTCTTCTGAATCACCTCCACAATGACTCCTTTCTCAAAAGCAATCTCATCCTTCCCCTGGCTCGTGTAAGGCTGCACTGTTACGTACTTCTCTTCTGCAAAAGCCAGAGCAGAGAAGGACAACAAAGGTAAGATTTTGACAGCTGTGAGACCTTTCAAAACAAAATAATCAATGGAAAAGCGATCTTTTCTATGGACTTTATATATTTATATGACCATACTGCAGTAATATGAGACACGAGCGAACAAATAATTACCATTACATCATTCAGCAATACATCATGATAGATTCTCTTGTGAGACATTGGCACCAGTTTTGTGATATGATACTGGAGAAGAGGTGTATCTTTCTGGATCAGACTTTTGGCAGTAGATTGAGCTGCCAGATGTGCAAATATATGTGCTGCATTTGTATGTCTTCAAGTGTTCTCTGGCACTGAGATTTGTCTATGACTTTTTGTTAAGCTGAGAATTTTATATTACAAGGAATAACTACAACATAATAAAGTTATGCCTTTAAAAATATAGAATTTGTAACCTTAGCAGCATAAATTTCTCTAGAGTTCCACAGGTGGGATGCACTGTATATTAGATAATCGTTCAGCAATGCATCACATAGCAAATAAAATCACTTGGGGTGTTAGATATCATAGGCAATGCATTGTGACAGTATTGTATTTCGAGTTCCAGCCTGATTCCCAGCATAAATTAGGAGCACTGGGGCGCCCTGGTGGTGGAGGATAGCTTCACATTGTTTCGAGTCTGCCTTGAAATAATACTCATATAACTATATGTACATTGAACGCACTGCTGGAGAGTGAGTGATAGGAAACAAAACAGTCCCACTGATGGGCTAAAAACTTCTTCACAGTTCAGACAAAGTTAATTCAAGCTAGAAAAAACAAACAGGTATCTTCTTCCTTCTGTTTGTTACTGTCCTTCCAGCACAGCTCAGCAAGGAAGCACTGTCTGTGGAAAGGGGAAATTTGGCAGAAAGAAGACAAAGTATGAAAAACACCCTTGATTTAACCTCGTATTAGCTTCAGTGGAATTTAGGAGTTTATTTTGTGTCCCTCAACACTTAAGTTCTAAGCACTTTATGGAGGGATCTGTTTGCGTCAAATGTGGACAGAAGAAAAAAGAGAGATTAAAAATTTCTTCAATGCACATATCGGCATTTTTTGTTTTAAGACCTTATTTACTACAATCAGTTATCCATTAAAGGCTTAAATACCCAAGAGGTGTGATTGGCTTGCTCTGGGGGTCAGGCATATGGGTTCTGTAATGCGTCTCGAGACAATTTGACTGTAATTGGCGCTATATAAATAAAATTGAATTAAAAAAATTTAAAAATTAAATGCACTGCATTTAATTTTTTAATATTGCCATAATATTAACCACTCTAATGTAAACAATTTAATACAAAGGGTATTGACCAAGAGAAATTAGTGCACACTGGCCACACTAGTGTCCTAGCAGCGTCCTTGGCTTTGCGACAGGGAGCATCGCCAAGCTCAGCACATAATAGAGAGAACAGGCACCACACTGATTTATGCATTCCCATGAGGCCACGGGGCAGAGCAAAGTCATCGTTTCCTGTCATTATGGCAATTCCTGTCTAAACACAGACAGCACACAGAGAAGAGGTGTGTTCAAAAAGGAGAAGAACACATAAAAAGCTCTAATATATGCTGTCTTCCCAGTGAGTACACAGGAATCAACAGTGTGGTGACAAATCATTCCATTTTCCTTTTCTCCACCCATTTCCAAGGTTGTGTAGGAGCCGAACAGTTTTTCTTTACTTGCACTTCTTTACTCCATGGGTAAAGGATATTTCTGTATGCTTTATTTTCCTACTGCCTGCTTCTTCCGGCCTCTTTGTGTCGGGGGCTGGTAGATCGTTTTTCTCTCGCCAACTTCTTTCAAACAATATCCAGCAGTGCAATGAAGGGAAATTCTGAATCAGATGTTATGTTAACCACAACATGCATCGCCTGCATCAGTGTTATAAATTATTCGTGTGGAGTCAGCAAATATCTCTTTCTCTTTTTTTTTTTTTTTTTTTTTTTTTAAAGCAAAGCAGGATTTCAGTCATAGGGTGGAAACAACTCTCTCTCTCCACTCCAGAGAGCAGCACGCACTGCCAAGCACAAAGTTTGGGCTGAACTCAATAGCCTATCCTCACCCCTCCAAATGCATCTCCTGTGAAAAAAGAAAAAAAAAAAAAAAAAACCTTGGCTTTGCTAAGACGAACATGTGCAAGTTTGTGACTGAATGTGATTTCCTTGCTTTATAAGTGAGACATGATTAAGGCACTTTGTTTATCGGTCAGTACTGGTTGCTATCTGCACCACAGCAGGGTAAATGCCTGTTTCTACACTTTGGTAAAACACACTCATTAGAAATCTACATGCACGCTTCATTTGCTCATAAAAAGCAAAATATGGCTCTAAAATGCAGCATAAAGCATTCCAAAGTCTATTACGCAACTACTTTCAGATGAGTGGGTAGTCTTTTTTTTTATTTCTATGATTCTGAGAAGATTGGTTTTGGCACACAGAGTATAATTATAATGAAAATGCTTACACAGAGCAGTTTTGCAACATAATTTGGGCTTAGCATCAATAAATGGTGTATATAAAGTTGCTGATTTCACCTTTGCTTTCCAGGCTCATTTCATATTAATGTCAGTTAGTGGTTAGTTGTGGTGGATTGTGGCTCATGATAAATGCATTTGCTGGAAGACAACACGGGATGCAAGACTCAGCAAGTATGTGCATGTGGAGAGGAGACAAGTTGAGCCGTGTAATAAAAGAGATAATATATCAGAATGGGTGAGGAGAACAATAACAGAGGGAGAGGGGAAGGGAGGGAGGGAGGTGATGCAGCGTCTATCTCAGTTCACCTCGGCTCTGCTGCCTGCTGATGACACCCCCCAACGTCCATCTCCGGTCCAGCCTCTTCAGATGAGCCTTTTGTCGCTTAGTAACTGACACACAAACAAACACACACACACACACACACACGGTGACCAGACGACAACAAACAAACATGGAGACATGAAGAGCAAGTACAAATGTTACACAAAACAGACAGCACATGAATGACATGGAGCCGACCAAAAAAAGCCCCATTATTAGCTACATGGAGGACATAAAAACAAGACCGCAAAGCAAAACATGGTGGACAGTTAGAGTGGATGGATGGATGGATGGATGGATGGATGGATGGATGGATGGATGGATGGATGGATGGATGGATGGATGGAGGTTACGGGGGAAGTGTTAAACCGAGACATCTTCTCTGTGGCTTGTAATTAGGATGTTGTTAGCATGGTTTTCCCATCCTGTTGTGTTAGAGCATCTGGGACACACATTGCTGCTGCACGAATGCCATCCAATTAATAGAGCAGCTGAGAGCACCGCTGGGTGGAAATGGGAACCTCAGAAGATCTCTATTTTGTAAATAACACAGTGGGAATGGAAATGATATCTGACAGCTGACACATCTTTTGTGAAATTGTTAATAAAAGATCCTTGTCATCAGTAACTACTCTTTCTAACTTCCACTGATGGGAATACTAGCCAGGATCTAAGAGACAGATTGGAATAAATGATTCTAGGCAGCTACCGAAAGCTGCCGGTTAGCTTAACTTTGAACAAAGACTTGTAATGTTACCACTAAACACATTTTGTCTTGTGTGTTTAAATGTACACAAATCAAAGTGTAAAAAAATATCAATTTGCTGTATCACAGGCGATTATGTACGAGGTCCTTTCTCCACCAGTGTCCACTAGTTGCCTGGCAACTGTTCAAAGGCAAGAAATAATCTGTCATATAACGCTTCAAAGGGTGGAAAATTGTTGTTTTATCTTTCAGTTTGATCAAACAAACTAGATATGGGTTGTTTAGATGTGCTGGTAGGCAGATCTATTGCACATATGCAGGGTGGCTGTTTATCCAGTCTTTACACAAAGCTAAGGTAACCAGCTGCTTGCCTCAGTGTCATACTTATATAGGCATCATGTGTCAGTACAAGTGGGATCAATTTCCTCATCTAACTGTCTGCCAGGCAGCAAACAAGCATATTTCACAAAAGCAATCTGTTTATTTCTATATAAAATCTGAGCAAAACGGGGAGGCAGAGGATGTTTATACACTTTTATCAGTTGGTAAACTCAACATCAGAAACTGCCTGAGCATTTAACAAGACTCGGTTTTTGGCTTTTTGAAAGAACTATCACGAATTCAGAAATTTGTGCCTCTTACTGTGACAATGTGATGGCACGGACGGCTGAAGCCCCTGAACTGACAAAGACATGCTTTATGAGTTTCATGCCATTCCTATGACTGAGTAGACACATAAACACTAATTACACTGACAGACTGTTCTTCCAGAAAGCCTCTGGCAGCTCACTCAGCTATCAAACTCCAGCTATCTCTAGATTGAAGCTCCGGGTGCAGACGTTTGCATTTAGGTATGTGTGTATGTGTGTATACCTGTTGAAATCTTCGGTGATAAAAACATAATCTGTGGGTCCAAATGGGGAAAATTGGACATTTTAACATATTTAACATACTGTAAAACCTTAACACAAGTCAAGCTTTGTGTATTCTCTCACTCTCTCCATCCTTGAGTCATAAGATATACAACACCAAGGGGATCCTGGCTTCCATTGTTACAGAGCACACCAATTGTACAGCAAAAGATGTTTGGCCAGAGTGCTGGAAAATCTTGATGTTTGTTTGGAAGTGTAATACGCAACTTAATTATTTCCGTGCCTCCAGTATGTTGGGTTTTCTCTAACAAAATGTTGCATAAATCTTAACAAATATACTGCAGTTACTGCACTACCTGTCAAAACGATCAAAGTCTTAGCATGTGACACTAATTGAGCTCTATTGATCAGAGATTGAAATGTTTTCCCTCAAATATTTCAAAATGCTTGAAGAATGAGACAGCACGAGCCGCACATACACGGCTTGATAACTGCACCTGACAGGGCTGTCAAGATGATTGGATGTTGTATTCAGCTTCACACGGCAGCTTTACATATTCTGGCAAACCAAACTCTACATAGGTGTGTTAGCTATCAAGTTTCTGGATCGCTCTCTGACTCCAGTTAGCCCATGAAACTTAACATCAACACTAATCAGCGATCCACAAAGATGAGAAGACATTGCATGGAAAAGCCTAAGTTGTGTCAGAGCTTGCCCTCATTAATGATAACTGTAATTTAAAGAGCATGGCTCATGAAATGCTCTGTCTTCTTCAATGCTGCTGATGAAAACACATGCTTCTTTCATGAGCTCACTCCATGGCAGTCATATCATTTAATACTACTCTGTATCTTCCTTGTACAGTGCATCGCTGTAAAGCACGTCACTTCAGAGGTTGTGGTCTGGCCTCTCCTGGCACTCCTCCTTGCTGTTTACTCAGGTCTGAATCTACGCTCTGTTGAATGGTGCTTATGATGGCAGGCAGACAGAGAAAGGTGTTCACACCAGCGCGGCCTCAGCTGTTAGCGTAGGCCGGCAGCAGTGAATTAAGGCCGAGTTTTCTCCATTTTGTCACAGATCAAAGCCTGTGGATTTAGGGCAGAGGTGGTGACTGCATGTGGGTATATAACAGAGTGTGTGAGGTAGTGTTTGTGGGTGTGGGTGGGCAGAGACAGGAGCATTTGCAGTAATTTACCCTCCCCAGCTTTCGAGGCGCCAAGCTCCAAGTCGTCCCGTGTGCCGCTGTGTGAGTTGAGATAGGTAGCGGGGACCCAACCCTGCTCCTCTGCGGTGCTGACAAACCACCAACCTGTGGAAACATACACAGACTCAAAATCAGCAGGAAGATGTAGGGCACACCGTCATTAAACAAACATCTCATACAAACGTATTACACAGCGAGATGTAGTAGGTGTGGCCTAAGCTTTGAGTAAAAAGAATTAGAATGTCTTCTGAGATTTTGCAGTTGATTTCTGGCCTACGATAAGATTCCCAGCCCAAAAAGCGTACAAAATAAATCTCTACAAAGACAGATGAAAAATGAACACAGAAGACATGTACTGATGCGAACATTGATCTTGTAGTTTGGCTTTTAGCCCCATTAAATCACTTCATCTTTGTTTTAGCATTTGAGCCCTTATTTGATAAAATATCTGAAATCACAGGGATGAGCTACAAATGAACATGAACATGAGGAACCCGACTGTGTTGCCAAGAGAATCTATAACCACGGTCAGGGCCAAGAGCATTAGAGGGAGCATCATTTGGCTGTGGCTCCACTCCTGACAAGGTCTTGTTTGGTCTAGGTTTCATCAGGATCACTCATGATTTCAGTGGGCAGGACACTGTTGAAGTGAGATAAATATCTGTTTGCTATGTTGCAGTGGATTTGACTTGGTTCTTCAGGGTATGACAGCTTTGCTCTATAGGACAAATACATCAGCTGGAGGTATTTCAGTTTAAAGTTGGACATGAATCAAGTGAGTGGATAGGGTGATCCGTGAAAGTTTATATGTTCACCAATCAGAACATTTTAAATGCTAAATCAGCCACTTTTTTAACCCACACTGACAAAAAAATAACTCCACTTTTGGGAGGCTGTCAGCTCTCTGCAAGAGACCTGGGTGACAAAGTTGGCAGAAAACCCATCCTATATGTGGTGCGCCACACACACGCTATTTGTTGTGGTAACGGGAGTACAATATGGCTGACAGCTGTCTGGACAACCCATAAAGACCATAGGAGTGTTCCATGACACTTTCACAGCTGGTCCAGTCCTCCGGTGTACATTTTTCGACAGAAGTGTTGCGTTATGAGGTAGTTTAGTTGCACACGGTCAATAAAAAGAAGCAGGATGTATTATGATAGGAGCAGAAGGAAGATGTATTGGTTAATTAGTGATCTGGCAAAGGACAATGCAAAATTACAGGATGCTAATAAGGAAATGAAAGTAAAAACATTGTGTGAAATGTGTTGTAATTATGAAAGCATGCATTACAATTAGATGGGTAGCAATTAAAGGCCTCTATGGATCAGAAGCGGTTACATGCTGCGTTTTGGATAGACAGGATGGTACACAGGGAGGCACCCTTTCATCAGCACTCCTGCTTTATACAAAGAAATAACTCTGTACAGTCAAGGCATTTTTGAAATCGACGATTTCAACAAACCATAGCGGAGACACAAACCTCTGCCAACCTGTTGATGAATTCAGAAACATCACGGCTGTCATTACAATTCAATGATTTCTGCTAAGATGACCATAGGTTTGGGAATCTAGTTGTCTCCTCCGGCTATTTCATGTAAAGTTATAAAGACTCACTAATTGTTTAATGCTGGCAATCCTAATTTCTGATGACTAACATGACTGAATCAAATTGATTCCCTGGCCATCTGTCCACTAAATTAAACTGGAATCTAGAGGAACTACAGATATCCTGCTGACAGACTAATGCATGAGTTTCTCAGTGGAAGCAATAACAGACAAAATCTTTCCAGGCCTTTTTGGAACTTACACATGCAATCTCTGTGATTCGTGTGAAGGATGATTCATTTAATTGATGACTGCACAATAACAGCAAGATGAAAAAAACAAACTTGATCAGCTGTACAGTGGGGCTATTTTGCATAGAGTTAGGGTGGGTCCAGATAGGAGGATGTAATTTGGCTCTGAGCACACTGCTGGCCAGGGCTCAGGGACATAACAAGCCATGTAATGTGCTCAGTCTTTGCACCAAAGCTTTGGCTTGAACAAAAGCCCACGCCAACAAATCAGGCCATGTCGGCAGGCCACAAAAATCACAAACTGGTATCTACAACTATCCAAAGGGCTTAAATACTGATTTTTTTTTCTTTCCTCAGTGAATTGAAAGCTTGTGAGAAGAATCAAGCATTATATTTAATTTTACATTAATTATGACAAAATCAACACTTTAAATTGAATTGAATGTGCCAAAATGTTGCAATAGCTAATTTAGTCTCTGCAACATTTAAATATATCAGCAAAGAGCAATATCAGCTATTAATGGTATATTATATTGAATCAACCATTATATATATATATATATATATATATATATATATATATATATATATATATATATATATATATATATATGTGTCTGCTTGGAAGTAGCAAAAAAGTCAGGAGTTGACTCAGTAAAGAAAAAAATCCCTACATTTGCAAATTGCCATTTTCACACTGACATTCCAGTGGAAGGTAAATGTCATGTTCACTTTAGCAAAGTGACACATGATGCAAATGAAAGCAAATATAAGAATAAAGCGTTGGGATGTACTTTAATGGTGAGCACTTAGCTGTAAGTCTGAATATACATGCTGTCATTATAAAAGGCCTGAGCAAATATATGTTGTTACTGATGGCAAGGGCGGCTTTCCCTGTATTTTTCAACCATCCTTCCATATGGCAGGTGCTTAGGCTGAGTTCACTGAACCTCAAAAGAAGCAATAAAAGCACACTAAAAATGCACACACATTACGCAAGTGCTGATTTCCTGGCTGTCACAGCTTTATATCAGACAGGTTGCAATTATATGAAATGCAGGGAAAGAAAACACTGCTACACATCTTTCATCGCATCCACAGTTGATGCATATCGACAACACATAATGACAGCTTTCAGAAACCATGTGGCTGACATGAACTCATTCAATTTATATGCGGAGTTTGGGGCTTCAGATTTCAAATTTAACAACCTCTCATTACCTCATATCATGCTTTATGTTCTGATAATTTCTCTGGGATGTCTTTACCCTATAAGGGCTAGGTGGCAAATGTGATTCTTAACTTATGGACAGTGTCAACTTTATTCTTGACACTGGCATTTGCACAGTCTCAACCACGACACAAACCCTCAGCTGCGGTCATTACAAAAAGAAACAGCTGGTTTGTGGGTCTCCTACTGCCAAAACAGCAATTTTGCAGTACTACACAATGACTAACATCTCGATGAAATCATACTGGTAAGTCGGCATGGTTTTCTGAAATTTGTTAAGCTTCATGTTACCGCAGTATGACCCAGAAGGCTTCAACCTGTCGGATATTAAAATCTCAGACTACATTTTTAAAAAATAAGCAACAGATTGCAAGTTTGATGTCTATGTTATCCGACAAAAGATTAACTGTAGCATCACTAAAATGCAAAATGAGCTCGCATTAATTAAAAGCAGCAGTAAGACAGTGAATGAATGAAGAGGTGGATTCAGCTGCTGAAAGGTGAAATGACAGATAATGGAAATGAGATTAAGAGAGTAATGTGCTCTCTCTTCCTCGCTTCCGATCATCTGTACAGATGTGGGAGAAACGTATGAAGGAAGCATACTTTATGTCTGGAAATATGTGTGTGAGTGAGTTTTGTACGAATACACTCATCCGCACATTTGTCTGATTCTGATCCACTGACTGTCTTGGTTCCCACAGCAGAGAAAGCAGACATACATTACAAAACTACACCTGCATCTTTAATGGTGCTTGTGTATCGTCTCTTGTTGTCTTTGATCAGTTTGTATCACAACCTGCTTTTCTCCGTGTCTCACTGCCTCGCTATAAAAAGTTAAAAAATCTTGGAAAGCTGTTGCAGAGTTCTAACCACAAAGGAAAAAAAGAACACAGCCAAATGCTGACTGGCAATACACTTTGCTAAACATTATTCAATGATACGATTATAGCTACTTAGTCAACATCCTGAGTAAATCAAAAAAAGCTTTTAAAGTGTTTGAGCAGAGTTTAGTTTTGTAACCTTCACCGTTTTGGGGTCATTGTTTGCATAAGACAATAGCTAAGACCACCAGCCTCCAGTGGAGATCTCATATAACACCCTCACACTATAGGATCATGACCACAGACGTGAGCCTCAAATATTACAGCCTCAGACAGGAGTTTGTCTTGACAACGGAGCTGTTTTGCACTACAAGGACACCAAGAGAAACTCAGTGTTTTAAGCAGAGGATGAGTTGTAACTAATTTTGTACCTCAACTGCCTGCTGTGAGGTGCACAGCTCTGCTCAAGTAAATGCCTGCTTCATCCCAATTATCTTCCCTTTTTACAAAAAAGGAAATTATGTTGTCAGCCTATTTCAGACAGCATGACAGAAACAGATCCAGATTTAAAAGTTTCACATTTGGGGAGTTAGATGAAAAGTCAGTCTGTTCATTACATACACAGCCAGCTGCTAGTTAGCTTTGCCTAGAACAAAGAACAAGAGAAAACAGCAAGTCTGCACTGACCAGCAGTGCCAAAATCTGTCTACCAGCACCTCTAAACTTTACATTTTATCTTCTAACATCCTCAGAACTCTACTGGTTGCCTGGCAAATTGCTGTTTTAACACTTTTAAGTAGGTATGGATGAAACCAAGCAGCTTATCACATGTTAATTAGCAAGCTTTAGAGGTGCTGGTGGGTGGATTTTTCTTACAGCTGGACAGAATCAGTCTAGCTGTTTCCCCCATTTGCAATCATTCTGCTGACATTAGCTAACCTGCTGCTGGATGTAACTTCATAGTGAACACACAGATGAATGATAGTGGAATCAATTTCCCTTCTCATCACCAATAAGTGAATAAGTATTTTTCCAAAATGGTCCCATTGATTGAACTGGACTTGATCAAGATATTTCCAAACTCTGTTGAATGTAAATTGAGCTGTTTTGCAGAAATCTAGAAATGCAAGATGAGAAGGCTGCTGAGAAAGATATGTCTCTATTATTTATGTAAACAGATGCCCCTTCCAAACTTTTATGGGGCTGTCCTTTTACTTAACCCATAGCATATTCTACTCCTGAAAGTGCAGATGCAGTGGGCAGACATAATAGGAGCAGACGGTATTTCTAAGCTCTATTTGTCTCGCATACATCTGGAAACTCTATCAGCTTTAAGACCCATGCTTCATTTTTACTGTAATCAACAACAGATTCTCAGCTGCAACAAAGTAACGGGATTTATACAACGCTGGTCTTTTCCTAAGGTGAGTGGAAAACCTATGAAACAAAACTGCAATCTATGAACACAGTCAATCAAGTCTAATTCCTAAGCAATGACATGTATAACACAATGCGACACTGCAATGCTCCTTAATCACTACAAATTCATCATTAACACAAACAGGTTTACAGCTGTAATGAAATTTGGAATCAGCATTGCTTTGTGCTTTGGAGAAACTTCTCACAAAAGAGAGTCCTACATGTCTAGCATGAATATGAGAACCACAGATTCAGCAGCACAAGGAAAGGTTTTTTTTCACGACCTGAAATGATGAGGAATGCAGGGGCTCAGCAGTCCTGCAGATATCTGACACCACTGTTGAGTAGAGCAGGAGAAAACCCCATTCATTTCCAGCTTCTGTATTTATTAACAGTAGATCCAGTATCAAAGCACAAGGGGGAAGGTATCGAGCCCAATACACACACTTCCAGTTTTCATAAAACACTGGGTTTCAATTACCTGGGTGGCTCTGGTACGTGGAGGAGGGGGCAAGACCGGCACAAAACGACTTTCAAGAGCTAATGTTGACCTAAGGAACAACCTTCACTCCCTCCTAGCCTCTGAAAGGATCCCCTCATGGTCTCAATGAAGCAGTAGCCCCTGGCTTGTGTGCTTTCTAGGCTCCATTGATTTGGAGACACAGCAGTCCTTGAGTGTCTGAAAGCCCACCCCTTAAAATGTAACTCAATGGTCAATTCTTAAGTGAAAGAGAGGTACCTTTTTGGCTACACAGACTGATTCCTGTATGCTGTATTATTACTACTATTACTGCCACTTAAATCCTGTTATCACTCCCATTTTTCACCTCCATTGCCTCTGTGACAAGATGCAAGTAAAATAGAGTAGTAGAAAGCTATGTTCAAATGCCTGTTACAAACCTCCAATCTGAGTTTCCATATCTAAAAATACAGGATAAGGTCAATTTCTTGAGATGGTCATTAGAACTTCCTATGTTAGGCTGAAAGAATGTGAAGGATGGCGATTACTCTGAGTGGATAATGTGTCCTCCATCTGCTGGTGCAACTTCTGCTTAAAAAACACATTTAACACTTGGCACGTTTTCTGTATCATGTCTTTGGTGGTTCGTTGACAAGAATTATAGGGTTTTTCCTACATTATACAAGGAAACATGGTCTTGCTGAAACTGCACATACCAAATTGGAAAACTGAAGGTTTGAGCACTGCCAGGCCCTGAGGCTCAACACTGACCTTGCCGTTTATACTCCCACACATCAAAGACAGAAAAATTGCAGTAAACACAATGTTGTCACACTTCAAGGAACCATTGTAGCTAAAATCTGCAACGTAATTGCAGTTCTCTAGTTTATTGAGTATGAGAAACAGCACACTTTTTGGTGCTATAGAAGAAAATCAACTGGCATTCTAATAAGCTGTAATCTCTGGAGCACATCCCAAAAGAGACTGCGAGCTTCAAGGAAATGCAGTTTATTAGCTTTATCAAGGTCATCTTCTCATTTTGTTTGTGCATGATAGCTTAAGAGCTTACTAGAGCTAGCAGCTCTATGAGGCTGTGCTATGGCTCAATGGTACTTTGAAATAAATGCTAATGCCACAATGCTAAGAGTGTTGCAATGACAACATGCTGATAATTAATGAGTCCCATGTTTACCATGTTTGCCATCTTAGTTTAATGTGTTAGCATGCTCTGTGATTAGCTTCGCAGATGTCTGGTCAGAGAGTCAAGAATTAGACAAAAAGAAATAATGAGTTTATGATGGCACCAGATAAACAGTTGAGATTTATCTTGATTAGAACATGTAGGTCTACGCCAAAGTTCATGGCAGTCTATCCAATTATTGTTAAGAATTTTACTGGAGGCCTCCTGGTGACATTCTGGATGACTATCTCCCTCAAATTTTACTTCTATCCATTTACCAGTTGCTGAGACATTTATTTTGGACCAAAGCTGTGGACTTACTGTCTGCTTGCAAGTTCAAAAACAAAAGAAACTGTCCAAAAAAAAGCTCATTAAACTCTAAGTATTTATCTGAAGCTTGAATTTTTGCCAATTCCTAAATACTGCTATATAATTTTATAGATAGCATTAAAATTTACAGGCATTATCCTTCTAAGAGAAACATTAAGTCTCTGTTCTTGGAGTGGACACCAGATGAAGAGGAATCTGTCTCTCTGAACATCAAGCTCCTGCTGAGCTTAGCCCTGAGATCATCTTGCTTCCAGCTTGGAGACAGAGAGCAGTGATATTACTGTATTAGTACATGCTTCCATGTGAAGGTACAATAGACATCCTGCACATCAATCATGCCATGCTGAGGGCCAGATCTGTTTAATCTGCCAGCAGTCTCTGAGGGCTTTCAGCCAGGCAGTCCAACATCACCTGCAGGAATACCCCTTTCTTTCCGGCTTCTCTGTGAAGCATTGTCCAACGTTAAATCATTGTTGCTTGTGAAGCCAAAGGGGCCAATTTTATACAAGATTACTCTCTTGGAAAGTGAAGGCTTTTCCTGAAGTTCCACTCACTCCACCCTGCTTATGTAAGCTGGGACGAGCAGTAGAGATACAAAACATACTGTCCATAGGTGTTGCCAGGGGGTCTTGGGGGAGATGGAGGGACTGATGGTGTTAGTTGCACCTTCCAAAACAGACAGGGATTCCTGGAGTTCATCTGGCAAACTATGATTCATAGAGGCTCATCTAGTTTGGAACGGAGATGTTAAAAGCTGACTGTGTCCACACAGGACTGAAGGCAAAATGCCTGACACTGCTTTTGAGGTGGAGGCAAGCCGGCTGCAATAAATACAATATTTCCAGAAGTGCCTGCAAATTATTTTTTCCTTTCCTACATGCTCAATTAAAGGGCAAAGTTTAAACCACTGAATACAGAGCATTTGAACTGACCAATAAGGCTGCTAGCTTAGCTTTTGATTAACATTTCTCCAATATAGTGTAAACTGAGGAGGCATCCTGGAGGATCCATTAAGCCATTATAATGAACCAACCTCTCTGAACCACTAACTTTGGCAGGAAATTGCTTTTTCCATTTTCTCCCGAGTTTCTCCCTGCACTACTCTCTCCTCCTGAGCCAGCATCTCCCCTGGTAAACTCTTATAAAATAGACAAATAAAATTACTGCAATACGAATGGGGACAAAATTAGTAATTATAGAACAATTTTTAATCGCTTCATAGTTTTTGACAAAACTAAACTGTTACCTGTAAGATTTCCATATTGCTCCATTCGATTATTACTTGATTTGTATGTGTCTTGGATAAATAGTAACTTCTGTGAGTATTATTCCAGAGAAACTGAATCCTTCAAGAGAACCCCAAGCACTCATTGGTTTACCCTGTTTATTTATCACTGCACCTATTTCAAACCCAACCAACCAGCGATAAGTATAAACTGCTACACCAACTGAAACAAAGACCACGACACAAACTGTATCATGAAGCCAGTGCAACGGAAAATACTTCCTTGGCTCGGGACAGCAGGCTGGAAAAGTGGAGAAAGCTGAGCTCGCTTATAGGTCTGACCTAGATTCGCTGCCCTGTCAAAGGCATATATTATCTAATCCAAGGTAAGGAAAAGTCGATAACTGCACTGGGCAGCAGTCACAGTCAATGTCTATGGTACAGTAGCTTTAACAGCAGGACTTCTGTTGAAAGTCTTGGGTGAACTGCAAAAACAATATGGAGCTGTAGTTTTCTATATCTAGATCTGTCTCTGTTCTACTCCTATAGCCTCACACCTTTATACAAAAATCTCCTATGAAATTAATCAGACATATTATTTGGCATTATGTGGCAGCATGACAGAATACAGATATTTTCCACTCAGTGCATCCAAAGACTCAGCAGGGAGACCCATGCTGTTTTAAATCTGCATGGCTTGAAAATCCATACAGGCCTTTTATCATAACAAATGCAGCAGACACTTTTAGTGCCTCTAACTCAGCATATTCACTGCGTAGCTCTGTAATACAGAGATCAATCTGTCAGAAATCATTAAAGGGTTTGCACTTATCCTGCAAGGGAATGGATGCTAAATCAAATGAACTCTGAAATCATCCTAGCACACACCTGGTCTTGTTAGTATTGGCAAAAGGATACGGACTGATGTCAGCCAGCCAAGTGGACCAGCATTAACTGACTTCCATTGCAGGAGGTGTTGAGATTGCCGCTAAATGCTAGCTGTGCTGCTGGAAACAGTCTGCACAGCAGAATGTGAGTGAGGGGGGGAATGTATTTATTTCAGATCTCTGTGAAACTGTCAATGTGTAATAAAGCTGTCAAATAGCCTTAGGATGTCTTCGAAAAAGCCTAGTTTACTGATTCTCTCTTTAGAAATTCATGAGATATCCAATAAATGAATGAGCTGAAGTGAAAGTGGCAACAAAATATAGCTTCCTTCAGAGAAAATGATGAAACAAAGCAATAATAACATGAAACTAAATTGCAGTTAAACCATAGAAACCAAGAAATCATAAATCTTCCATGAGATGTGCACACAGATCACCCACTATACCTATGGACTGAGGTCAGCCGAAATGCAAAAGTGAAGGGGCCTCTTCCTAAATGCACAGAACCATGCAGTTCAAATTCATGGAGGAAAGCACTCATATAAGGCCCCCGATAAAAGGACTTCAAGGTGTTGGAATATCCGCCTCACTGTGGCTCCCCATTGGGTTGAAATCCTACTGGAGCAGGGAGTGAAAACAAATACATGAACCCGAAGGCAGGACACGTGACACTTCAAAGCGATCTCACTCTATGGACCCTCTTCCTTAAGACCAGTGTGGTACTCACACCCATCATGAAACCCAAATCCAGTTGCCTTCCTGGTCACTGTTTCCTCCTCCATCTCTCTTTACCCATCCTCCCTCTGAAGAACACATGAGTCCCATTACTGTTTTACTGTCTCAGCACACCATTAAAGCTGAACATCAGATGTTGTTACTGAGCCTATAGCTCTCCAGTCACTCTTGGGCTCTATATGACAAATTTCCTTGAAGAAATGTGATTCAGACAGGTGCTTAGATCCGGGTGTCAGTTATATGAGTAATAAATCAAGTCTTCATTTTTTCTGTATTGCAAATGTGCTTACTATATATTGTATTTCAGTTAATGCATTTAAAACAAAACAATTAAAGCCTTATTTAAGTCCTCTTCCACCTACAATAGATATAAGCCCTGGTAATGTTGCAGCATATTGAATAACATGAAGCTGTACTCTCGGCTACAGACTCATTAAACATGCAATTTTGTCAAACTGAATGACACAAACTCTAAAACACAATCTTGGTCCCGTCTGCTAGCTCTTTCCAGAGGTTAAACAGCTGACTAAGGACTCTCTGCAGCTGGCATTTGTAAATCCGGCATGTCTTGCTGGCTTTCCATTAAAGTGAGGTGGAATAATTAATATGAGTCTGGAAGACATTCCTCTTGCTAGAGGCAACATTCTGGCCCAAAGCCTAAACCAACAGTGGGAAAAAACAGGGCTGACTGCAGGCCAAAGCGAGCCTCCAGATGGGGCTGAGTAACAGCTAGCAAGCTTTGGACAAAGAAGGTGAAAGGGTTGAGTGACAGAAAAGGGCAGAATGTTTGAGGAACTGCAGACTGAATCATGATTGTTCCTGTTTGTGTCTGACATACACAAGTTATTCCTGCTGAGCATGCCTTTGTTGTGCATTTGTTTTGATTACTCACCACTCTCACTCTTCTCAATGACGTCGACCACCTCGCCTGCCTGAAGACTGATTTCTGCAGGCTCTTGTTTCTCGTAATTGGCAACCACCACATATTGTTCCAGGAGCATGGGGTCCGAACCATCCAGACCTGGAGTTGATGGAAAAAAACATGCTGTCAGCCAGCTGCCAGCCATAGGTCCACGAGAACGACTGTTGGGCACTCGCTGTGCCATAGGCCACTTTGTCTGTAGAGCTCAGCCAATCACAATATTCACAGGGTTCAGTGCATCTTCCCCAGAGTCTAGCCATAGAGCTGCATCCCTCTCCAGCCCAACATCAAGGGCAATGGAGATGCTGAAATTCTAGGAAAAGAACCTCCCTCCAAAATGTCAAGGATCAAACAGTCAACAGCAGAAAATCCATTCTGTTTCACTGAAGAGACCCCATCCTCATTGTCCAACAAAGCTGAGTACAGGTCAGTAGATACACATAGACACATGAACACAGATTAAATAGAAGCAGCAATGAGAAAGCAGAGGGAGATGTAGCAGTGACAGAAAAGTGAGCTAAGCCAGCTGAGGACAGGACAGTAGAGTGGGAGAAAGAAATGGTTTCCCTTAGAAAATAAAACATCTGCTAAAAAGCCTCCTTCTCCTCAGTTAGGGCTGGAGCTGGAGGAAGAGTAGGGGGTTGTGTACGCCAATCATAAGAGTCGGCACTAGGGGCCTTAAATAGAACCAGATGAAGGGGCTGGAGTTGTGCTCAGAGGGATGGCCCTCTGTCTCCATGAAACACTAGAGCTCTGACTGCAGCGTGCAGCCCAGCCAATGGAAATCTTTCTTTCTCTACTTGACTGAGTTAACCATATAAACACCAGCATTGGCTTAGTTTCTTCACATAGCATATGCCTGCTTTCCTAACTGGGTCAGCACCCATCATTTCACCAGATTTTGGTTTTCTAACTATCAGGAAAGAAAAGAAACAGATGTTCTTCTTTCATTTATGAAGGAATTTAAGAAACGTATAGTGCCCGATACTTTACCAGCATCCACGTTTTTTTCCCACCACAAGAGTACGGCTACATTAACTGAGCCCGGCTGAAGCCTTAATCATGAAAAATCCTTAAAACAAGCATAGCCGAAGAAACTAAAGCAGATCTAACAAGTGTCAGCTGGAATCCAGACGCAAACCAGCTGACGTTCAGTTCACACATTAACAAGAGCTTCTACTGACCACCAAGTTCAAAGCTGCAAACAGAAGGAGCTTCTGTCTGTACGCTTTATATCTGTTTACCCTCAAACTACTTCTGCAGCAGATATGTGCATTTATGGTGCGATTTAATAACCAGAAAAGATCTACAAACACTGTTAGGACTACAATCTCTGTTCATGGTCCCACTCGTCTAAATGCTGCTTTTACTAACTGCCGTCAGTTACTGTTGAGCTTTTGACTCACATAATCAGCAAATATTTCCAGCAAAATACTGAAACAAAAAAGAGGCAAGCAAGTCCAAATAAAATACATGTGGTAAACACAGTTTGTGGAAAGAGTACCTCCGTTTTATCCTGTGGATGGAAAGTAAGAAGAGTTAAGTCCAAGAAACTGAAGGCTTGAGGCTTAGATAAGGAATGATTGAGAAGGTCTGGATTAAGCTGCCATTCCTCCAAAGAGCTGACTTGGCAACAGTCCCCCCAGACTTGAGATTAACATTTCTCTCAATCTGGATAATATTTTGCATTCAACTCCGGAGCTCTATTAGAAATGTCAAGAAGCTAATAACTCACAAAAATGAACTCAGCACCATTAGCGTCTCTCATGTCAAAACTGCCAAAGAGTCTGACACTGGAAATACTGTGGTCAGGCTGTGGTTTATGAAGCTTCACGTTATTTATACAAGATCTTTCATCTAACCACAACGCTGGGTGCAGAAACAATGGAAAGAGCTTTATTTAAACACTGCCCTGTTGTTCTTCAATGTATGATATGACAGCAATTACTTTATTTACAACAAACAGTAATATCTATCTTATATTCATATATTCTTATTTCTTTTGACACTATTATCCCTCTGAGCCTTCTGTTGCTCCTGCCTTATTTTTACTCACTGTGGGCTCATTTGTCACTGCAATGTAAAGTCACGTGCCTTTATAGAAACAGCACCACCATGGGCAGAAGTAGAGAGAAGTAAAAATGTCTTCTCTGCAGTATGACACTGCTATGATCGTAAAAATCATTTTAAAAAAAGAAAGAAGTTAAAACATAAATTGAATTTCTTTGGTTCTTTATTTTCCAGAAATTAAAAAAAATGTGGGATCAACCTATACAACACTTTCTAAGTGGTGGTATAATATTTGGAAAACAGTGGCTCTATGCATTATAAATATTTCATTATTATCATTATTACATTTTTAATTTGTCTCCATACTTGTGCCCTATCTGCTCTGTATAAAACAAAGCCTGCAGTTCAGCACAGTTGACTGAAAAAGTCCTTGAATTTTTGGCATTTTTTGCTGGTCAGACTTGAGTCAGTCACGGCTGCTCAGTTGTGCTGAGTAGCACACAATTATTTGCTTTTTTAAAAATAACTGTAGAGTAAACATGTTATTATTCCACAATTTTTTAATGATATATGAACAATAACGTGATTTTGTGTTACGCTTAGACGTGGGGAATTTTCTCAGCAGAAAGACACACCGCACATGATTATTCCAATGACCAGGAAAGTTGAAAAAACTGTTTCTGTTTTGTTTTTACAGGATCTGGTGACATCATGACAAACGGTGTAATTTTGGTGATTAAAAAAACATAATGTTTTTTTCAAAAATGTTTTGTGGTCTAGAAGATTTACATTTTTTTGTTGATTTTTAATGGTTTATGTAAACTCAGACGAATTTAACGCTCAACAAGGACACAAGACAACTGACTCTGACTTAGTTGTTACAGTTGCAGTACAACTTCAGTCAGTTATTTTAAAAAAACAACTTGCAACTACACTTACATATTTGAGTAATTTATTTTAATCAGCAATTGCATTTTATTCATAGTATATCTGCTATTATATCTTGTTCTGCCATATACTGCTTATTAAAAGCATCTGTCAAGTATCCCCAATTTTGTAGACTGCAGAGATGGTCAAGATATGGGTAGTAAATATGGGATTCTGAGTGTGTTTAAATCAAGTTCCCAGCTATCATGTATGGGTTTTGGGTTGTCTAGACTTAGAGATTTATTAGTAAGCAGCACCTTTACTAGGAGTAATTTAAAATTAACTCCTCTTTGCTTTTTCATGACCAGTAATTTTCCCACAGCAGCAACCCTGTGGATTTATTGTGCAGCTTTGCCCACTTAATGCTGAATTTGGCCTTGAAATACGTACTGTCCTGTTGGGAACCCAGATTCAAATATCTTCAAACTTGGACATTGGTTCATTAAAAAAAAAAAAGAGAAAGAAAACACACAGTTTTCAAGAACATAATTTCTCAACAGAGGGACATAAAACTCAGCAGGTCATGATCTAATGAAACCATAATCTATGTCAAATGATGTAAATGTAGCAATTAACTACTGCTGCGAGAGAACAGTCAATGTGAGAGTGAGTAAAGACTTTGTCAGCAAAGTCAATAGGCTTGAAAACACAAAAGCTAATATTTCAGTCTCATTCAGGAAATGAAATGTTTTGCAACAGCAGGAAGACAGAGTCTGAACATGGAGAACATGTGTGAGAAAAATGAGGTGAAGCAGCTCTGGACAGGATGGGTCTAATTTCAAATGAACTTTGTGCAAAGAGAGCTGAATATAGAATGAGCTTTATAAATCAGGGTTTCAGCTAAATGTAGCACTTCAATAAAGTTTCAGCACTACTATCACTCACTCCCTGGTGGGGAGGTGTGCGAGAAGAGTAATACATCACGAGGCACATGGAAGGATTATAAATCAACTAATTTGAAAAAAAAAATAGAAATTACAATTTCATTAAAAATACATGCAGCATATAGCCACATACAGAGGCAGCTGAGAATGCATGAAAACTATTAGGAAGCAAGTAGGTGAATAAAATAGTTAATTAAGTCTTTGAAAATGTAATCAAAAAGATAAATGGATAGTTCAAACATCAAACTTCTGCCGCTCTAAATGACAGTTGCATGAATGAACATTTTACCAAATTTACTTTTAAGTTAAGGTCGGCAAAAATCTGGTTCACAATTTGAGAATACAGCCCTCTTCCCTGTCTGTCTGAACCTCCTTCCATCAGACGAGGAATCATCTAGCTAAAAGTTAATACAGTGGGTCCTAGACTTAAGTCACAGTTCCCTTCCTATGGTGTGATTTAAGTCAATTTTTGCTGTAAACTCCAGTGAAAATGTAAAGAAAGCCGTTACGTGCATCACAACATTGATCCGTTTACATATCTGTACAACTACAGTAACAAAAACAGTCATTAGCTCCCACTGAAACACAGTTCGGTAGGAAAATACCGGCGAAAATGTAAACTAAGTCTGACTTACGCTTGGGAGCCATAATGAAGTTAGCGAATGTAGCATAATCCAACGTGGTGGCAAATGTAAACAAAGCCGTCTTATAGCGCCGCGTGACTACTGTACATACAGTATTCATCTACTTGCCGCGTGTCTACATATGTATTCGCTCCATTTGCCGCGAGACGACATATTCATCCGCTCCATTCGCCAACTAGTTTCACTGAACCAGTTCTGTCGTAACAACGAAACGCCGTACATTAAACCGAGGACGGCCCGTGATCACTTTGCACCTAACGGCGAAATGACGTAAGTCGAGGATGTCGTAAACTGAGGACCTCTTGTATTATCTTGTGGCTTTACCCAGGATTTAAAACTTGCTCTCCTGAGTTTAAGTTCTCCACCTAACTCATTGCACCACCACATCCTAATGCCACTGCTAACTCTGTTGCTCTATGTATAATCTCAGTTGATTGCCTAAAGTCTGCCTTAACTGGCTGAATTTTTTGAGGTTTAAAACCAGAGCCAAGAGAAGGTGCAGAAGTCTAGTTTCCTCTCAGACCATATGAATTATAATATGCTTAAAAGTTGTTGTGGAAGTTTGTCCAATAATGCCCCCAAAAAAATCCTGCTTACCCCAGCTTTAATAGACAGTTCAAATGCTTAACAAATATCTAAGTTTTATATTTAAATAAACACATTTGGATTTACTTTACTGACTGTGAATAATGTGCTACTCGAGTTCATTTGTTAGGGTTGTGTGGTATTTCTGAGAAAATACTTGAGAACTGCCGTTATAGGATGCATGTGTGTTTTCGTATGTATATGAACAGTGACGACCGAAAGCATTTATGAGCCTCGAAAAGCATTTTCTTCTTGGCTTCCATCGCATGCCGCTATTAGCCACTCGCTTTATCTCTCCTCACTCAGATTTATACATGTGCTTCCTGCTCCCACCCTTGCACTCCCAGACGTCCTAACTCCATCCAACCCCCAACCCCACCCCCACTTACCCGTCATCAGCTCCATCCAAAGATGATGACAGTTAAACTTTGCAATAATTCATCACCAAGAGGAGGAAACCAGGGAGTCTAGTCTAAACCGTTTATACCCAGGATATTTTCCCTGTGAACATGTTTCAAGGATCAAGCTTTTTGGTTGATAGCATAGTTGGCACTGGCCTTCACATTTTAGTGCCACATTTTGAACCCATGGGGTAACTTTATGAGAGCAGAACTGGGTTGAGAGGAGTAAAATTTGGCAAAGTGCAATGCCTTTGTTTGGCTCATCAGCAGCAGATGTGCAGCTGGATTAGAAAGGGACACAGAACTGCTGTTCAATGTAGTACAGATGTACTCATGTCATTGAATCAGTATGTGGCCCTGAGGGAGAAGGGGCAAACCACAAATAAATAGTACAGAAACATTCCCCCAAAATCATCATACAGTAAGACAGCCTTCACATGGCAGTTAAAAATGTCTAAATATCTTAATTATCTACACATGATTTGCTGATTTTTCAGTATGTTAAAGGTTTAGATAAACATGTTGACGTTACATAACATATAGTATTAAAGTTGCATTAGATGGACTTTCAACTGCTTATTAAAGGTCCACTGTGCAATTTCTCGTAAACATTTGAAGTTATGTTTACATGTGCTTATCATGTGTTTACATGTTTTTCAACAAAATGCAAATGCGATGCCCTCCTTCCTCAAGAACCATCAGTGGAAGAATTTGACATTTGTATTGTTTACATTCAAGTTTGCTTCAGAGCAGTCTTCTGTTATGCCTTTATTTGCACATTGCAAAACATTTCTTTAAACGTAACCACAACCAAATGCCAATCAATAAAATTAAACCACTGCAGGACTGTGCATCATGTAGGCTGATTTTGTGTGCAAAAACGTGACAACAAAACAGGGACCCACTCATAAAAAGTTGCTCCACAGTGCTACTAAAGGTAAGTAGCTCCACAGGGACCCTTTAACTACAGTACAGACCTTTGCACTGGATCTTGCTAACACAGAATGTTTTCAAAAAGACTGGAATCAGAGTCAAACCGCTAAATTAATGAGTGGGACTTCAAACTAATCCTACACTTCATCAGGTTTTCCAGTAGAAACTCTGACGCCTTCACCACTTGACAACTCGTACACGGAGGAAAAGGAGTGTAACGTATTCCCCAACTTTACAAAATCACAAATAAATTGCAAATTTGTGATCTCATTCTCATACAGAACAGATTCTGCCTCGAACGCTGTGTTTTGAGCAAGAAGCTTAAGCTCTGCCTCCAGGGTGGGAGTCCACTGGGACAAATGGTCACTTATCAGAAACAGAGCGGCCTGTATTGGATATGCTCTGTGCTGCAGGAGGTGGAGCTTTGACAGTCAGAGCTTAGTGGAAACCCTACACATTTCTATGCTGATGTTTTTGCTGTATGCATTAAATGAACAGCACTATATCAGATTTTTAACAACATCTAGGGGAAAAAAGAAAAATACAACATTTGATTTAAATTTGGATTAATACACAAAATGAAATCTTTCACTAGGAGACTCATTATTGTGCATTAGTCTAGAAAAGGGGGGGATCTGAAAAGGCCCAGTTTTCAATAGCTGTTCATTAAGAAAGACGATGGTTGTTTAAGTGATTTGGAAGTGCTCATTTGCCTTAATGACTTCCTACCCCAGTTTGAAATCGTATCCATCTGCAAATACAAACAAACACACAGACCTCTTGACCCACCCACCATCTGACTTGTTAACAGATTAACTCTTTCTCCCCGCAACAAGCATGCTCATAAGCATGCATACCCACATACAGTGTGTAAAACACCCACACAGACACAATCCCATCCACGCACAGAGACCTTGTCAGTCCCCAGAGACCCGCAGCTCAAATAAAGACAGCGAGTCTGCACACATAAACACACTCCCACGGCCTGTGCACAACACTGACATGGTTTCCACTTGCCACGTAAACCTCCTCTCCAGCTGCTTTTCACATGCACTACACCCCCGAGCGCTCCACTTCTTTCTCTCTCCTACTCAATTTCTGTCTGCTGCTCATCTAACTTTTTTATTTCGAACACAGTTAATTCCTAATGCTTTGAAGAAGCTCCTGAACTTCAGCATCCAGAAATGTAAGTAGCAGCATTTCCTTTAGGGTTTGTTATGACATCATATCTCTTCATCATTCACTGTCACTGTCTGACAGTTATTTATGCTGACAAGCTGAATATCAGCAGTCAATCCTGACAACGTCATTATATGTTAGAGAGAAGATAGCATGTCTGTCTTTGAACCTTAAGTAAATAGTGGCTTGGCAGTCAATCACAGACTTCTTCAAACCTCACAAGGCACTAGAAGTCACAAACAATAACTGAGATATGGCTCTGAATCTTACTGAAAACGCATCTCCAATTCCCTTTGAATATACGTCTTTTTATCTAGTACCAGTTCTACAAAAAAGACAAATCACCCATCACTACCAATCACGATGGTAATGAATGTGATGACAATTTTGTCATCAAGACAATGACAAAAACAAAACCATTAGGGAGTGATCATCTCTAAATATGTAAACCGAAGATATTCCTTTGATTTCTTCTGCTTGCCAGGTAAACAGAGTTCCTAGTCGGACCTCTAAATGCTTGCAGTTTTGTGGTCAAGGGCTACATTCTCCTGTTTAGGGCAAACTCTTATGGGAGACATGCACCATGTAATTATGGAAACCGTAAGCTGCAGCTACAGCACAAATTCACCACAGACTCACTGCACTTTATCTGCTGTCCTGCTTTAACAGAGAAATATCAGTCTTTAACCACTAATGTCCGGCATGGGGAGTATGGTGAAAGACTGAAGCTCAAGAATGAAGAACTTGTACAGTATGTGCTACATGTTAACGGCGAATAGTAAATTATCATGAGCACCAGACATAAACTGTGTTATTATTGCTTTCATTGGTAGACTTAATTCAACTGAAGGATTTAGAGAAAGAATAAATGCATGTACATCTTAGAAAATAAATAGTGGATTTAATATCAAACCAAACAATTCAGAACAAAAAAAAGCTAGAACTGTGCGTGCAAACGACAGCCACTATATGACGAACTTTCCAGGCAGCCGATATGAATATAAGTGGAAGCCAATCTAATATCTTGCACAGACTGAATGTAGGCTACGCAGCACACACACACGCACACACACACACACACAGAGAGAGAAAGAGAGAGAGAGAGAGAGAGACACACACACACAGCTGAAATAAGACAATTTTTCCATTTCACTATGTAGCTGGAATTCCCTGTTACATAAAGCCTCAATACCATGGAACACATAATGAAATTAGGTTGGTTTCTTATTTCATTTGGTGGCAACTCCGGCACAGCTTTTCCTCAGAGTAGATCACCCACAGAAAATTCACTTACAGGTCATTGACTAAAACGTTCATAGCCCGGCTATGTCAACTGTGGCACACTGCAGAAAGAACAGCCACAGCAACTTTGCATCTGATTGCAGGACTAACGTGTAATTTAGTAATGCATGTGGGTATTCTGAGACTATGCATGCAAGTGCACGCTCACACCAATACACAACTATTGCACAGCTGTTCACTAAACCCCTCTCACACTTTTCCTGCAGCCTCCTACGCTCCTATCCCCATGCTCAGCCGAGTCACTCACGCTTTCGATCTTCCTCGCATTATCTCACACATACAAACACAAATATATTAATCCAACAATCTCAGAGCAAATACAGAGGCACAAACAGGCGGTATCTTACATCTTTTATTGTTTTCTTAAGTGTTTAGGGCAGGATATATACATAGATATGTGAGTGAAGAGCATGTGACACTGATTTAGCATTGCACTGCTATAGCAATGACAGACTCATTTTGACAATAAAGGGAGATTTTTTGCATTCCAGTTAGGGCTGCAGCTAACAATCAGCTTCATAATCAACCAATCTGCAGATTTTTTTCACATTAATTGTCAGATCTGTGAAAAAAAAATGCCCTAAACCCAGATATAATCAAATTTACTATGTTATGTAACAATGAAAAGTAGCGAATTCTCTCATCTGTGAAACTGAAAGCATAGAATACTTGGCATTTTGCTTCAGAAATATCCCAAAGCATTAATCAATATGAATTAAACTGTTACTAATTAACAGATTACTAGACTATCATTGCAGCTCAATTCCAAACATTCTTCCTACTCATCAAAATCTGGGGCCTACAGTACCCACAATGCAACTCGATCACTGCCAGTATGCTCTGAGATTTTTTTTTTCGTTTTCAAGTCTCCAGTCTGACATCTTTTTGATTAACTCCCTGATACTTTTGTACAGACATTGAGGAGTAGAATTGGCAGAGTTCCATTTTAAAGTTCGAGCGGTTTTGTGCAGCTGTTTGAAAACTGATGGAAACTGTACAATTTCTACATAAACAGACTTCAAAGTCATTTAAGTAAGCAGTATTTAGTTAATGAGTCATCGATTAAGTAAGAAGAACACGATAAAATGGACTGAGTAGAGAATAACTGTATAAAACCCTCTACTGACTCAGGTAAAAAAAAGATTGTCTTACCTGATTTACGTTTTCCGGAGCCTCCACACTCTCTAGAAAAGAAACAACACCAGAGCAACATGGTCAGTATGAGTGTGTGTATAAGAGGTCAAAGCATTGATATGACTCGATCAATCCAGAAACTGACTACAGTTGAATCTCTGCCTGGGACCATTCAAAATGCAGTTGGCACACAAGTACCAGCCAAACCCTTGTTGAGAATGCATGCAGAACTTGACCCACTACCCGAGGGAGGGAGACAGGGTGGGACACATACTGGTGAGTCCCACTGTAAGTATGTCAAGGACAGTAACACAGCAAAGCATCAGCTCTTTTAGCTAATATCCCGTCATGTGTGTATGCATCCGTTCAAATGGTAGACATGGTGTGTATGAGAGTGATGCAGCTGCCTCTGTTCAACAGAACAGCGTTTATTTACTTGACAACAGTATCATATCCCCCCGTTAAGTCCCATTCATGTTCAGATGTGAAAGCGTCTTTCTGTCCCAAAGCCTGGATTGCAACAAAACGCTGAAAGGAAACGCATTAGTATCAATGAACCTGCTCTGTGCTTTGACTCTCATCACAGTCACAGAGCAGAAAATTCACTACACTCACATTTACTGTACATGTCTATGTGTGGTGCAGAACATTGACCTTCATCAGTTCTAAGTTAATGTTTAACAAAACAGAAATATACAATCAATTACTGAAATGAGCTGCAAATAACACAGGCTACAATTGAACTGTTTGCAGGGCTGCACTAAGGAGTGATTGACACAGCTTGGACATGTTTATTGTTGCCACGGTGATTCATAAAGATAATTAAGTTGGCAATATGTCAGTAAAAGTATGTAAAAGTCTATCTACTACATATATATAAGGACTGTTTTTGGGATTGTTTTAACTTCATAAATTATTGCAGATTTGTCTTGTATTGTTTTCTGTATTTGCAGCTCTTTTTTTCTAACTTGGCAAAGATGTCTTGATATGCTTGTGATTTCTCTGTGTGCATGTTTGTTCTGTATTTGCAGTGTGCTCAGCTCTTAGTGCAACCATAATTTAGGCTAGGACAGATCATCTGTAAACTGTCAATGTTGTTCTGTTCAGGTGGAGAAAATATACAGCGATAGTTTTAGTCTGACAGAAATTTCTCATTTAGAAACAAACAGTGAATGCATGATAAATACATTTTAATTATTCATTAAAGTGCATTCAGAATTCAGATTGTTTTGAGTGCTCATGCTTCATTTACTGTAACGCAGGTACATAAATAATGATGTTTCACAAGCACTCAATACACTCAGGTTGATGCGAATTTGCTATGAAGAGGAAATACATAAACATTTCAAAATATTCCCAACCAGACCATTTTAGGAAGTTTGGGCTGAATGCATGTTCTCAGTTTGTGAACTGCAAATAGAGAACTAGCTAGAAAGCTGAGGTTTGACACAGATGGGAACAGGCACCTGGCTCTCTGGAGAGGCCAGCAGCAGGACTGGAGCCATGGCCAGTTATGGATATGAGCACATGTTTGGATAAACCTTGTCCAACATTTGCCAGGTTACAGCCTGTTCATCAGCTCTCTGTGTTTCATTGATTTCAGTTAACAAGAAAACGTTTCACGAGTATTTTGCAATGTAAAAAAAAAAAAAAAAAAAAAAAGTAGATTATTTTAATCTGTAGTACAAAGACGCCATTTCACATTTGGTTTTGCTTTCAGAGGACAAAATTGAAAATGTAAAACCACATTGAAACTATAAAACTGGGGTAGGTCAGTGTCTGGCAAGCGCCACAGCATTACCTTACTTCAAGCTAAGCAACAGCAGTCGTTTAAGAAAAACATTTCTTATCAATAACTGTGTTTGTTGCTTTAGATAAAGTCATTTTTGGCATATGGCTTCGCTGTTTCCAGATGTATGAGCAAATACAAGACAGACAGTTGAGACATTTCTAATCACACACGTAATAGCTTACTACTTAATTGCTTTATTCAAAGCATAAATGATATGCTTAGTTAACTTTGAAATAAAACAACCATGAATTGGACTGCAAGAACAATGTTTATATTGCATCTTCCAGCAACATCCATACTGTGGAAAATCAAATGCAACCTCAGTGCAATATGAATTTTGTAACTTTATGATAGGCAGAAAATACAATAAGGGGAAACATTTATGCCAAGCCAACATAAATAATTGTAGTTTATTGCAAAAAAAAATAGTATAGTCTAAACTGATGACGCACCAAGTAACACTGGAGGCAACTTTAAAATTAACTTTAGAAGAGAAAACCAAATATGTAATAGGTTTTCAAATCAAAACAACGCACACATTACCTATGATGGTTTTAGTTGTTTCTTTGGATGAAAAGGCAGCAAGGTGAGCGACGGAAACATTTAAACATTCAAAATATGCGAAACTAATTGTTTTAGACTTTAATTATTAATATGTGATGCATTCTGTGTTTATTTTTGCCAAAATCTGTTGGGTGGAGATGAAACTGAGGGAAACACTGTAGAGGGCTAAGGAGAAATGATGGGGATAAACTAGATGCCTGACCTGCCCCGCTTGCTCATGACCCTTAGCGCAGAGGTGGAGTAATATTCCTCCCAGGAGGAGACTGAGCACACAGCTCTGGCTCTGTGCGCCTTCCTCCTATCACCAGTAAAATCTAATAGATGAGGGGAAGGTAAGGGGAGGGAAAATATGTCCAAACACTATTAAATGTTTAAGACTTTGTGCCTGCGTTTTTAGAGGTACATTTCAACCTCCAGTTAACAATGGGGAGTCAGAGAAGTTGAGAGATAAGTCTTCGCAACTCATACAGTTTGGTTTCGTCATACAAACACCCATGCCAGGAGATGCACATACAGTAAACGTGCACGAGGGCTGAACACATCATTAAAAATCCAAACCCGTGAGAATCCGTCCAAAGCTAGAGTTGAGAGTAACCATCTGTTTGTGCATAACTGCAGCTCACTCTTTGTAGGTGGGCCTGTTACAAAAAGGAATGTGTGAGATATTGGGCCTTTCCTCACATTTTTCAGTCGAGCCAGAGGACTGAACTATCTGCTTCATGTATACATTACACAGACACTCCTGCATGACCTCAGATTAACCTCTGCAGGAGTAACCCCCAGCTCTGGAGTCAATGGGTCGACGTCATTGAACAGCAAATCATTATGATACAGCACACATCTGATTTGCACACAAAAATGTTGCAGCAGGAGTTTCTGTGTGCATGCTTAAAAAAGGTAATAGTGCTGCTTACTCAAATCCTCACAAAAGTGCACACAAAAGCGCAGCAAACTCATGCATGCTGGCTCGAATCTTCAGCAAAGCTTGGCCATGATTACACTCTGATGTCAGGGTAAAAGAATGCTAGTTTGACCACGTATCAACCACTAATAACTTCCTTTGTGGTGAAACACTGATGTCAAATTAAGCTTCAGTCTGTAAAGAAAAGACTTTCAGACAAATACAGTGCTACTCATAAAAATACATTGCTGTGTAGTTGTATTAATCATGTTCTGTTTACACATTTACAATGTGGAGACAAGAAGCAGGTTCCCACATTAACTTCTGAGGTTAGTACTTGGGCTTTGTATGAGGTTATCATTAGGGTTACGCTTGTAATGATTATCATTAAGATTTCAGTACATTTCAAGGAAATGAAGGTAAATCAGAACAATGCCTTCTTAAATCACAAAGTTATGAGTGTGCATTTGTGTATATGCATGGTAGCTGTACCATCATATATGTAAAAGTGTTCTGACTGCATGTTTTGCACCAGCAGCATGATCACATGTTTAAAAAGAATCTACAGATGAGACACTAATGTTTTAACTAAATAAACTGTCTTCATCGCATGGACAATAAATCTTGCCATGATTGAAAGTCCACCTTCTCCTGTCTTGTAAATAAAATGAAGAAAAAACAAGCCACAACTCATGGAACAAGTCCTTTGACCCCATGAATGGAGCTAGATGGAGCTTTGACCTCGAAGGTCAGACACCATGGAGGTTATTTATTTTGCTGCAGTCTGCCTTTCACTGCTCGGTCTATTCTGTTGTGAAACCTTGGCGTCAATGTCACAATCCTGTTGCAAATTATTGCTTCCTAAATTCCAATATTATTTTCTCTTGGACAAAAGTGGTCCAGATTTGCTGTACAAGTCAAGTACAGACAAACTGTCTAAGTCCACAAGGCAAAAAAACACTCATTTGACCTGAAAGCATAACACATTAATCTAAAGATATAACTAAAACAACCTCAGTGCTAATTTAATGTGCAATTAAACAGATCATCATCATCATGGCTTAACAATTAACTGACAATTTTATAACTGACATCATAATGTTTACTGGCGTATTCTGACAGTAACTTACACACTTCAGTAGTAGTGTAACACCATAACTACAGGCTATAATATCCCATTCAGTATCAATGTGACTTTCACGCCTCTTGTATTAGTCAAGGACTGCTTTGCATTAGTAACCCCCCTTTTTAGCTTTGAACTTGCATTTAAAATAAATCTTTCTTTATTTCTTGTTTGCTGATTTCTGACAGCAGGACTTGCAGCTCTATAGCGTGACCCTTTTGTATACTTCTGTGATTGAAATTTGGCCACAAACAGTCAGTCCTATAAACTCTATATGACCTCTATATGACCTCTGTGGGTCAAAGTTGTAATGTGTGTGCATTTTTTTGTATGCTGAGTCAGTTGCTTACTGCCAGGCTCCATGAGCTCAGACTAAATGTAGTGGAAAAGCTTAAGACAACATCCAATCAACTAAACGTCCTCAAAGTAATGAGAAGCTCCATCTATAGGATATAACACACATAGCAGGAAGTCTGTCACTGATGAATAACTACAAATGAGCTGCCTTGGTTTAATCATTTTTTAGCTGTAAGAAAAGTACAATGCCATTTAAAATGAAGATGATGGATAAAAGCTCTGTTTCAGGTACTGGTGCAGGAATTAAATAAGCAAAAACATGGGCTGGCATTAATGGCACGTATTACCTCAGCAAAACACCTTAAACTAACCAATGTCAAAATTATGAGCTGAATCCCTGCTCTGCAATCAACAAAAAGATCCAGTTTCAGCATAACTGTCAAACTAACACTGCAGTGTTGAAACAATGATTGATGACTAATGCTTTGTCTTTTGATTAATTCATTATATCTACCCAGTGGTATCCATTATCATAAAAGAAAACTAAACTCCACCATTTAATATTCTCTGGGTGTCCTCTATTACAAACTACTTGGACCCCGGGCTGTAAGATGATTTGTAAGAATGTGTAAAAATGTGATTCTGTCACACAAATGTATTATAATATCTCTTCTGAAAAGTTCCATTTTCTTGTAAAATATTCAATAGCTTTCAGGCATTAGGCTTCTGAGACTATTTGAAAAGAGGGTATCACTTTTTGATTCAACTGTTCACTTCTGTGTAAAATCCTCTCTGTGGCCGGAGGTAAGCATTATTTTGGCTAAATGGATGTTAAGCTAAAAAGATTTAAATCACTCTCACTACAACAATGGCCCATCAGTCATTGTAGATTTCTGCAATTTCAGTCACTGACTTCAAACAAGATGTCTGAGAAATATTGTAATTATTAGTTAAACTTTTTGAAAAACAGTGTTAGTAAACTTCAAGCATCAGAAGAGATTTTGTCAACTCATTTCACTATATTCTAGCAGCAAAGTTTCAACATGGCTGGATTTTATATACAATACTTTTCTTGGAAAGCTCATAAAGCTACACTTTTATCAAACCAGTATCAACAAAAGTATCAATAACCTATGTATTAATATACTAGTAAATCTATAAACCTAACCAAGACCTTGAAAGACAGTAAGACATGATTTCTCTTTGTGTGTATTTTTTATAATTCTGTCTACACTATTATGATAAACAAACACGCAATCTCTGTTGAATCTTCCATTCACTAGAAATCTAGAGAAACATGTTTCATTTTCAAGCCTATTGTGTGGCTCCCTCTTGTGATAGAGTAGCATTACATCCACTTGTTTCTGAATGTTTAAACTCTATGCAGTGTCAAACGTTGACCATTAGATGGCAGTAGAAGATGTGAGCTCAAGCAACAGTACCTCTCTGTTGGGCTATTACTGACCGACTGCCCAGTAAAATGTGTCTAAATCATCTTTTATGTGGGAGAAAATGTCACCTGTAATCTACTCAGTCTAGGCTGACTGCTTTTTTTTCTTTTTACAACTTGTTCTCATCATGTTTCAGTGACTGTGAAACCTTGGTCACTTGAGCATAAAAACATTTTTCATTTTTTGCCCAAAAAATGCAAACAATCACTTCTATGCTCTATTAAAGCACCTAACATATTATCAATAAATGTTTCCTTACCATACCCTACACAGTGTATTTTTATGGCATCACAAGAACACCGCTCCTGTAAAGTTGAGCAGTTGTGGAGTAAAGGAGTGGCATCCTAAAGGTCATTTTGAATTGAACCAGATCTCCTAGCACTGAAGTGAGCACTTGGGTGGCATGGCTTTTAGACCTTACCACTCAATTTAAGCTGCACTGGACTGTCTCGGAGACTGGAGGAGGCAGAGTGTCACTTTGAAGTGAGATTAACATGTATGGGTATTGGGGGTTAGAGGTGATGGGCTGGGCGGTAGAGAGGAGACCACTGAAGAAGTTATTCTATCACCGTTTTCTCCTTCAGTGTTTAGAAAGGAGCTACAGATTTTGATGAGTTTAAATTCAAACTTTGGTGCGAAAAATACAGTCGCAGATGCCCTTCAGCTGAACATAAATCAAACGGGAAAAAAGGATTTTAACAAAAAGTAATCTTGCAGCCAGCCTGTAATTACTCCCACCATGACTTTGACCTGAGTATGACAAATGACTAGCCCGAGAGCCTCATTTGCCCTGAGACTTGAACTCAGCCGCACTCTCATGACACCACTGATCCTTCCCCATTTGCTCTGGCATCAGGTGTCACCTCCCAGAAATCATTATTAATAAAACACGGTGCCTCTCAACTAGCATCAATCAATCATCTTAGACACAGCAAACCCCTCTGGATCAAGGTGGGTCAGTACAAATAAAAGGCATTTATCCCAGCTGTTGAACCACACAAGCACTCATAGTTTTCTGTCGTATCCACTGTTTATAACTCACCAGAGGGCAATGTTTGGTATCTAACAGTTCATTAAACAGACAGAGTGCTAATGCTTTCTGTTAATAATTTCTGATAAAATGTAGTTACTCACTCAGTGGGAGGGTTGAGGTCCTCTGACTTAGTCTCAAAGAACTTAAGGACCTCCTCACTTTGGGAAATGTGCGATGGAAGCTTCATCAGAGCCTGCGGGAGAGAAGGGAGGGAAAAGCTACTACACATACATAAAAGGTTGCATGTATGTTTGAAAGTTCTTCAGTTTGCTTTGAATGGCAATGAGTAACCAATTCATAACACTTAGTCACTGCACAGTCAGTCAGACGAGAAGCCCAGGCAGAGATGTGGAGGGTGTGGAGGGGAAGGAAGAAGGCCCTGAGCCCAGAGTGAATGTTAAAACAAAGAAAAACACAGAGGGGTTATATAGTGTAACAACCGGTTGCCTCAGCTCGATTAAAATTCAAATTGAGCTGCCTCAACCCACTGCGCTTGAATTAGAAAAGACACAATCATAGAAACAAAATTCAAAAGAAAGCCTCCTGCCTTCACAACAAATCTCGTTTAGTTCCACTAAATGAAAACTGCTGCCACACTTGGCAACACACCTGCCCCAAATTCACTTCTCAGACCCGATGAATAGAAGAGGGTGAGGTAGCCATCTGCACTCACTACTACACTTAAAGTCTGCTGATTCATTCTTAGTCTGTTTTACCCTTGTGTGCCCCCATTTCCCTCGTTTCCTTACGTGCTGCCTATTTACACTGGTGACAGGAAACGGCCCGTGCAGATAGAGCAGTTGCTTTCCTGTTGAGGCTGGTGTGGAACATAAATGTTGAGGCCTGCCTAAAAAATACTGCGGCAAATATTCAGGGAGTAGAGCGCTGATGTAGATAAAGTACTCTTCCAACCAATACATAAATGGAGAATGAGTAGTCTGTCCTAGAAGACAAGATGTATTGTACTAAAAGTGCTGGACACAAACTGAGAAAAATACAGTCTTTATCTTACTTTGCAGTAATTATCCAGGTGCTTCAGCCTCTTGACTGCTACATCTCTTATGTGACTTCGGCGAAACAAGACTTTACCTGAAGAAAGATGAAGCATTGTTAGATGTATACGCATCTCCAACAACAATTAGAATTAGAACAGTTAACATTAAAATCAGATTTACCAATAAAGTCCTGCTTTTGGCTAAACATTTACAACAACGCAGTATGATCCTTTTCTAGCAGAGTAGATTCAGATTCAGCCAGTACTGACGGTTGGATATATACTCATTACTAATGAATGAAAATCGCATTAACAGTAGTGAAAGTAGGACACTCTTATTCTTGAATCCCCAGTTTCTAACTCCTAGAAGACTGACTGCTAATATTAGTGTCAAAATCCATGAAACCCACAAAAAAAAGTGAAACCTTGCAAACTGCTTGCTGTGTGTAAGTGAATACAGTTCACCCCATGTTGGGCTTGCAGAGAGATCAAAACAGCGCTGGTCAGCCTCAAGCAGCACAGCTTGTCTAACAAAGGATCTCTTCACTGCTCTGGCCCACAATGACTTTATCAGATTAGACAAATCCCTCTCTGCTAGCCTCCTACTGACATGGCTGACCACAAATTGATTTGGCCTGGGTGGAGTATGGAAGTTAATAAAACGATGCATTGTGGTAGGCCATGTTATGGAGTGTGTAGGAGAACTTCAGTAGTGCACGGCAGATGTATTACAGTGCTCTTGGATAAATCAAATGCTGACTGTGATGCTGTCAGTGATATCAAAGTGTTGTGCACTAAGTGTATTACCTGGCAAAAAGGGAATAATTCTCTTTTTTGGGTCCTTCTGCCCTCCTTCAATCGGGAATTTGTCGAGGATTCGCATCTGCAAAAGCAAGAGAAAATATAGTGTCACAAACTCAAAGCATCCCTTTTTATTATCACTAACAGATACATGCCAATATAAAAGGCAAGCAATCACTGTAACTGTATGATAGAAAAACCACATGAACTGCCTTTCATCTACCACAAGTTTATCAGTCAGCGTTGAAAGTGTAGTAATCTGCGATAAGAATAGAAACAGAAAAAAGGGGGTTGGAAACTCTCTAAAAACAGCTGACTTCTTTGTTAGAGTTCATGAAGTCAACAGAGGGTTTAATTACATGTCATCTGAAAAACTACTGTGTCGTGGAACTGCAAACAGATTCTCTTTGATCGCTGGGGCAGAAGACAAGGTTACGTCACCCATGCTCATCTGAGAAAAAAAAAACTCAAAAGCTTAAGGAGCTTAAAGAGCCATCAGGGTAGATAATTAGCACTTTGATGTTAACACTTGATTCATATGTCCATTTACAGGATCGATCTCTTGAGAGATTGGGTATGGAGTTGAACAGACACTAAAACACATACAAAGCAGGCTGTGTCAAGTCATTTACGATGGCAGCAGATTTTAAGAGTAGCAGCTTGTCTGCTCAGATATGTGTGCATCCGTTCCATATGCCGCATACTCTGTGTGATGGATGAGCTTGTTTGGGTGACTGCTGAATAAAACATGCACTGTGAATGTACTAAGTATGTCTCTGTAACACGGACAAGAATTTCCAGTTTCCTCCCTCAACAAATTACGGCCATATCATGAATGTACATGAGAGCATCCTACAGTACGAGCAGGCTTGAGATCCAGATGTAGCCCCACCTTCGTTCGTTCTGCCTTGCCTCGTTCCAGATGTGCTTTGTTACAGAGCAAAGACTGTGAGCGTCAAGCTAAAGCACACTCAACCCCGGAGGAGGAGACCATGAGGCTAGTCTCAGTCAAAATGGAGCCAAAAAGAACCAGGTGGACAAACAGAATCAAGCTTGGAGGGTAAAGTTGGACCCAGTCTGTCTGGGCCTGTAGGAGTTGTTTGTAGGACCTCTCCAGTAAGAGGTGGTTTGGTTTTCCTTCTTGTGGTTCTTTCTTTTCCACTCTCATCTGCTGCCTTTGCTAAATCTTAAAATTTCTCACAGGGCATAGCGTTTCCCCCCTCCTCCAAACTATAGACAGCTAACGAGAAATGGTTTCCTATCATTATTGTGTTTTAAGGGCAAGCAAAGGGCTGAGTATAAAGAACTGTCCTGGTCAACCACACCTGCACACATGCATGGTGAGATTTATGCTCTTACTAAGATTATAGTCTTGTGCCAATGAAACTGAAAAGGCAAAACTTCAAATGTGTACACAAACCAGACTGTTTTCCTTTATGATACTATGCCAATAACACAATTTTACAGCAAGAGTGGAACTTCCAAAAATCCCAGTCGTTGTACCAGTGCATTGGCTGCCGTACTGTTTGTCTGTCACACGGAGCTGCACACTCATCATGTTATCAGCCTCACAGCTGGATGTAGCCGTATACTCCCTCTAAGATGGGAATGCTCACTCAACACCTTCACAAACCGCCTCGGCTGAGAGAGAAGCTTCTCATCCAGAAGTGAGGATGACATCACCCCCAGAGTCCTGGCTGGATACACTCACAGCTCCGCAGGACAGGTGTGAAAACCGTTTCTATGGCAACTTGGAACAAAACTCTGAGGGAAAACATTTCTCACATTTCGTATACCTTTAATTTTGAGGCTTCGGAAACCAGAGACACTGTAATTAATCTATATTTCTCTCCCAAACTCTGGCCAGGAGACTTCAGTGTATTAAGCTGCAGTGTTCCCAGTGGGAAAATGAACATGTCCATACAGTAACAGGTGCTATGACATAATCTCATTTCCCAGTCTCTTTCCACATGCTTGATAATCAGTGCTGTGAATAAATGCCGGAGGTAGGAATTGCAGAAAACTCTCAATCATCAAACATATCTCTATTTTGGCCTGGTGATATGATGAACATAAATTATGGTGACAGGAAAACCCAAAACAGCTTCTGTAAACTGTAATGATAATCATTTTGTAGCATTTAAACTTAAGTGTGCTCAGAGAAAGGAGGGAGGAAGAGACAAAGAGAGGCTGCTCTGTGCAGCAGACAAAGAAACTTTTCTGAATCTCAGACAGGGGGAGTTTGGAGGAATGTTTGAGTGGGAAAACAATCCCATTCCATCCCTGCGTTGTGTTGTGACATCCACGCGATAGCTGTTTACTGCAGAGGACTCATGGCGCAACAGCCATTAAGAAACTGTTTCACATTAACTTAAAGAGAATCACATTTTATCATCCACAATCCTACAAAAGCTGTTGCTACATTGTTATTAGACACAAGTGAGAAAGAGTGCATTTAATACTACACTGAAAAGTGCTCAGATCTTTGGTTAGTTTTTCTCTTCAACCTAAGGGCTCAATTTACTATAATTTGTTTATTAACTAAAAGGGAACACCAACAATTTTATGCATCGAAATACATCTCAGGGTCTAATATGAACGCAAAGAAAAAAAAACCTTTTGGGGCTCCAGAAGCAGCAAAATGTAATGTGATAAACTGTGTCAAATTATGTCATTTGAGGTAGTTTTGGTGGGAGGCAAAAACTACAAGTTTGGAGATGGGATACAGATGGCAGTGCGGTGTTAAAAGGAAGTGAATTTACTCATCTTTACTTGAGGTTTGCACCTTGAGACCACACCCTTATGAGTAGCTACTCGTGTAACACACCCAAATTGCAGACTAAACAGTCAGAGGTTGCGATGTATTGTGAGCAATGTAGGCACCAGGATTTGACACAGTGAAAATATACACAGTGTAAGAAGAAGTATCTCTGGTTATGCTCATAGACGGTACAAAAACAATGGCCATAGCGAACATGACATCAGCCACTGGCTTCTGAATTATTGTTCTGAAGCCTCGAATTTGGCATTTGGTCTTTTGAAACGGGACATGATGGATCTGTTTGTCTGCTACACACGGTGATACAGTAGCAACCTGTCAATCACGAGGTAACCCTGCCCCTAAATATAGTTTTATGCATTATTGTCAATTTTGCTTTATATGGGAACTTAATCTATTAAATGCTGTATAATGCTGCTTTGAAAAAGTCTTAAGCTTGTGATTGAGACCATAAACACATTAGGAAAATGTTTACTGAGGTAACAAATCAAGAGAGAAGTATAGTTGTTTTCTCATTAGTCTGATTCACCAGATGTACGAGCAGGTATGAGCCCTCACACATTTCAAGCGGCTTTGTTCTACTTTCCGATCCTTGTGTGTTACGGATTTGTTCACTACCACACTGAAAATCATGGTTTTGCCAAGAATTTAGATCGTGCAAAAAGCCAGCCCTGCTATTTTTTTTGCGGTGAATTATCCATTTTAATCACAGTGCTCGCCTCCCTGCATGTAAAGGTTCCACCACAACAATTCCACCCGCCACTATTTCGGGGGGACACCGAAGCCGCATCCTTCGCTTAGATCCACTCACAACAACTGTGATTGGTTCAAAGAATTACAAACAAGTCAGAGCGCTCTTTTCCCCTATGGCACAATAGTACGATATATATACTCTAAAACTGCTGCATCAGTTGAGAATGTATTGCTACGGGAGGGCAACATACAAATTGCTGGGCTTATGTGAGACCATATATGCCTCCAAAACAGCCCATGTTTGACAACAGTTTTTGAGAAAAATAACCTTTTAAAAGAACCCAACTTGTGTCAGGAATGTAGGCCAGACAAATTATAATGCAGACAGGGTAGAGCTGACCATGGTCCAACTCCCCAGTCCAAAAATAATGACGACTAAGGGATTTTTGGAGAAGTTTCAGTCCAAAAGAAAACCAGGCCAGCTTACACACTCCACAATCCCCCCGTGGAATGCAGTGACCCGTGTGCTCTGTCCGCTGTGGTTGAAGGGTGTGTAGAGGGGGAGACCTCATGCGCTTGACACACTGACCAATTCTGCTCACGTCAAACATGTGTAGGTCAAAAACATTTCCCTTTGACACCAGACTCAGCACTATTCTTGCATGAAAACAACTGTTTCTAAAACAAGTGTTCAAAGTGCTCAACTCTACGCACACATCACAAAGAGCACACTTCACTGTAGGTCAGCAAAAAAGACAAAGAAAGAAGGAATCAGACAAAAAGGAGATGGGATCCTGGTAATTTATGATAATTGCCTCCCAGAGGAGCAGTTATGAATTTAGTGTGCTGGAAAGATTTAAATCATTTGCAGTGAGTGCATTTTTGGATGTTCATTTGGCAATAAAAATGGATACTTCATCTTTAAAAGACAATCCATAAAGCTGCCTGTTGTTGACGAGGACTTTTATGTGGCCAGCAGCGTAGTGCTTACCAGTGTTAGACATGATATGACAGATCTAAAACTGCTTAAGAGGCTTTTTTTTTTTTTTTTTGCTGTGTGACCTTAGTTAGTTTTCATTCTGAATTCATGCTTATCAGATGAGATCATGGTCACATTTGTCAGTCCAAGGGTGTCAAATGCATGTTTTCCCTGTCAGCTTCTTACGAACATAACACATGCGATTGTGCTGCAAAGCGTTTGGAAAAAATAGTAGGTGTCAGTTGGCAGACACACAAACAAAAGCTCAGTTTCTGCATGGAGAGAAGACAAGTATTATAATACAGGCATTAGAAAAATGAGACTATAGGAACACTGTCATTCCCAGTGAAATCATATGAAAACATGCTAAAGTAGCATACAGTAGTTGTAGACTATCTAAACATCCAATCGAAAGCTTATTTTTGAAATCTTTAAATCCAAAGCTTCAAAGCTGCTCATTACCCCAACACCGTACCTTTTATATGCCACAACTTCCTATTCATTTTATCTTGTGCATTCTGGGACTTGTATTTACATTACTTAACCTGTATTGTTCTTCTATAGGAAGCTTTATGCAAATTTCATGGATTTAAATGATGTCAACAAAAATGGCCTTGCAGGTATTTATTAATTTACATAACTGTAAGCAATGTTCTCTCACCTAAGAGTGAGAACATGCTTCTGTTTTTTACGCCACAAAATAATAAAATATAAACAATACATTTTCTTTCAGTGTGCTTCATTGTTGACACATATATAAGTATGTTATACAAATAAAACACACTATCCCCAGGCATTTTGTATAGACAGCTGCAGATTGTTGCTCTTCACGGATTACTATGGCCAGACAAACACACCCCGTCAGCAGGGATCTATGGACAAGACTAATGTTTACAGAGACAGGAGAGAAGCTCTGCTTCAATCAAACAGACTAGGGCAGAATTTTCCTGGCTATTAGCAAGAGACCAGAGAACAAAGGGTTTCCTATAGCCAGCCCACCAGAGCCACAGCAGAGTAGAGTGCAGTCCTACTGAGAGGGTTATCAGAGAAGAGCCAGAGACAAGGCTTTTACAAGACAAGTACTAGATAAGGTATGCACTTATTAAGGTTTTAACCCCACACACTGTTGCTTAGGCTGTTTAGATATTCGATTTGTTATCTTTCTAACAAATAAACTATAGTATAGAATATCTGTTTGGTTTAAATGTACACTTTATCCACTTTTAGGAAGTGCAGATATTTCACTGAAGGCTGCTGGATCAAGGATCAGGACTTTGCCCCATGCTGCATTCTGCATTCTGACTGAGGTCATGTTTTTTCCTGCGTCTGCTGACTGGATTTCCCCCATTTTCCGATTTCCAAGCCATCGTCTTAAATGAGACCTTTCGCTAAGCCCAGTGCTTTCCAGCAGCTGAACAGAAAGTCGTGACCGAAAGGTTAAACTGACTTCACAAAGCTTATTATGGCAATATGATAAAGAGATATTAAGACAATTTAACATTAACAGAAAATGTAAAGCTTTATGGTTTTTGAGCAACTTCCTATGCAAATGTAAATGAAAGCTGTAACAGTACTTTGTTATTCTGAGAGTGTAACTTACCTGCAGGTCAAAGAATTTGCTGTATCTCCTATAGATGACATGTGAAGTGGAGTCTGAGTAAGTGACATTGATAAGGTACACCTAGAGAGAAAAGCACAAACAAAAGAGGTCCATTAGGGGCAAAGTCGCTTTGTCAAAGACACCACGGCACCGCTTTAGCCCTCCAGACTAACTTCAAAAGGTCGTCAAAGGTCAAATAAACTCATTAAGTTCCTCTGTTTCAGTCACACATTGGAAAGCCATCAGGGGTCAATGAGAGGGCCAATGGATTTCAAGTATTATGTCATTAAAACCTTTGATAATGAATTGCATATTTGAGTGCAGTTGATTGAATGTGGGTGATTAAAATATTTCGAAACAGCCATGCATTTTTAAATTAGTTCTACAGGTTTTATTAAAAAAAACAAAAAATAACTGTGAAGCTGTCTGTTCACAACAAGCACCATTTCAACATCATGCTTTTAGTAGCAACATATCTTCAAAGTTTACTTTACAAAGTCCACCTGAGTCCATTGTTTAAGGAAATGAATGATGCTCCCATTATGTCAACAACATCTAGCAGTTTTATCTATCACAGTAAATAATGGAAGGGGAAAAGTGCTTATTCGTTCTGAAGCTGAAATGGTACTATCACTTCCTTGGCAGACAACAGTCATTTACCGAACAAAACACTGTTGCTGGAAATTTCCCAAAATAAATCCTTTATTTACTGCAACAATAAAGGGCCCAGAGAACAATTGTGCAAACCCTGAGGTTCGGAAACAGATGGCTCCACCTAATGCATTTCCATCTAAGCGCATGGCACTGAGTGTTTATAAAAGCAGCATTTACACATATGGTGGCAAGCTGCACAAGGACATCAGTTGCTGGTTTGAAACAAAGTCTTCTTTCTGCAAACACTTTATTACAGAGAGATTGTGCAGCGAGACCGAACGAGTTCTCCAACAGCTCGCTAATTAGATACAGACACCCTGACCAAACACTGAATTCAGGTCATAGCATGAGCCACAGTGGTGGTGTGTGAGGTCAAGATACATCCCAAAAGAACAATGAACCATGTTCATGTTTGAGCATGCCCGCATAACACAACAGAGAAAAAATTCTGAGATTAACAGATTGAATAATGTGTCATTTTTAAGGATTATTTATGGTAACGTCAGGAATTAATTCAGATGGTTGTAGCCATTATTACTAATCTTTTATAGAGCTTTTGCAGTTTTATGATAGAGAGTTACACTCTTTACAGCGAATTCCAAATAAGTAAACAAATAAATGCACATAAATATCTCTGCGTGCGCTCACTTGCAATATATATCCATAACGGGTGGTCATATATAGCTGATAGGAACATTGTTACTATAAATATTTAAGTCTGTATTTAACAAGGGTGTTCATGCAGTAAACTGAAGACTTGTCATTGATCTCATCTCTTCTGAATGATCCCCCTCAGGCAATGTATGTAAACAAGGATTAGCTGCCATGCACTCTGCGGCTCCAGTGCCATGAGTCTGTGGAAGGAAGTCACACTTGAACAGTGGGGACAAAAGACAAAGGGCTGCTTCTTTCCTCCCTCCAACCGGATAAGCATTTCCAGTTGCTTAGCTCATAGATAATGAGATTTTATTTTCTTCCTCTTCTTTGCTCGTGGGGACTTCCCAGTCGAACCTCACCTCCGGCTTTAATCCCAAGAGAAAAGTCTGTGCCCTGTGTTTAGTGGCTTTCGGGAGTCTCCCTCAGCGGGAGATGGATGATGCAATTGATCCCAACTCTCAGGTTAATTAATCTAATTGGACCTGATGGACTAATTGATTTTTTCAGTCCCGCTGAGACATGTCTCATGGCTCATCGGATTTGATCGCCCAAGTCAGGAAGATAACACCATGGTCAGACCATGCAGTCAAACAAGACTAATAGTCTACGGACATGATAGCAGTTCTGTGAGACAATGCTTAAGCACAGCAGTGCTTTGTGATAAATGCTAATTTTAGAAAGCTAACATGCTAACAGTGACAATAATAACATTCTGATGGCAGGCAGCTGCAATGTTAAGTGTAGCATGTTAGCATGCTACTGTTTTGTAAATGGCATTAGATACAAAATACAGTTGAGGCTGACGGTAATGTCAGCTACTTCAATAAACAAAATGCTGGACAAACTGACATTTTTAAAACTCACCAGCATCTTTAGGATTCATCCTTTGGGCAGCATGAATGTCTGCACCAAATTTCATATCTATCTAGCTAATGACAATGGACTCTAAAACCGTCTGCTGCCAAAGGTTGCCACAAAAAATTTCTAAGTCATATTAACTTTTATTGTCCACTGAAGATCAATCCTACAGATTTCCCAATCCCCCAGACTTTTCCTTTGTGCTACCAAGAGACCCACCTTTGACACTTAGAACCAAATGTAAACATGCTAATATGCTAAACTTAAAATGTGAACATGGTAAACATCATACCTGCAACACGTTAATATTTTCTGTCCATTCAAAGCTGCTGTTAAACAGTATTTTGGAGGAAAAAAATCTTCTTCTTCTCACTGCTCTAAAACATAGCACTGCATGCCAATAATAAAACTCTCAAATATTTATCAGCCAGAGACTATGACTACCTTACAACCCAGTTTAACTTTTCTCTGACTAATTATTGTGATGCAAGGTCAGCTGTAATTTATAGTGGATCCTACTGTTTTGAGCATATAACTGTATTGTAGTAGGAGATATTTGAAAAATGTGTCAACCAAATGTTACGCCTTTAATAGTCAATTTGTGATTATCTCTTGTCATGTTTAGTTAGTGTCTAGACACAATCACTTGAATAAACTCTTTATGCTTCCATTCAGCAGATTGATTCTGAAGAAAAGCGAAAAATTCAATTATGTCTATGGCTGAGGGACTATGACTGTGACATTTATTTACTCATTTGTCTGGTGGAATGAAGCATAAAAATGGAGTGCAAAAATAAGTCAATTCACTCAATGCACAACACACTAAGAAAATTGTGAAATATATCATTTTTTTAATCAATTCATCTCTCTGCAATATTAAAGCGAGGTTAGTCTCCTTTTAAATCGGAACTTTTCTCCAACAGTCTCCAAAGGGGATAAATCGGAAAACATAAAATAAAAAGAAAAGGCTATTCTACATTTATCAGCACTAATTGTACATGTTTGTATTATCTTGTATTTATATTGATTTTGTCTGGCAATGTTCATGTAATGATTTGTGAGATCTGTAAATTAGATAAGTCCTTTATTTCTCCCCACACCAGGGGAAAGTCACATTGTTACAGCAGCTTATGTAGCAATAGATGTAGTAGTAGAAATAAAATAATAACAGAACAACAGTAGTAATATTTACAATATGTACAGGGATGAGAAATGAGGATGAAATTAAATTGTTTATTTGTTCTGCGTTAGAAACAACCACTAGCCATAAATTTCTGTTCATAACCCTTTGATGCGCAGTGTGGGTCAGGAGATACCTCCATTCCATTGGATTTGAGTCACTTTTGACCCATGTTGCACATCAAAGAATCTAAATCTCTCAGTACTTCAACAACTAATTGGTCTTCACTTTGTTAATATACGTCTGACTAAAATGCTTGATGAGTTTTATGGGGGACAAATATAGCAACCGGAACTTCATTTCAGGTTTACCTCTGTAAAGATTTTGTTGACCACAAAACTATGCAAGAAGATGAAAGCCAGGATGGCAATCCCTATGTATACTCACAGCCAAGATATTAACAAAAAATGCTGCTGCCAACATCTCAGGCACCAATCCTTTTTCTTATGAGATTTGAGACTTTCTTTACAATCATCACTGTTGCTTTTCCCCTGTGATACTGGTCTAAGGAGCTCATGAACCTGGAGACATCTTCTTTCTGTTTGCCGATACAAGCGCACACCAGCTACAACCATGAAGAGATGCAGTGCAAAACCTCTCTTTAGCCTAAATAGAGGTTACACAAGGGCATGTGGATTCAAAGAATCTTTAGCTTCATAACAATGGATGTTGGTTTGGTGAGAAAGACTGAACAAACTCCTGAAACTAGACACAATGACATCTTCCAGTGGAACTTTCATTAGTCATTTTTTTAACGTCACTTTGAAGCGGATACTCTTCCTTTAAATGAATGGAACGCAAACTGCCCACATGCTCATTTCCTGCTTAATGGCGATGATGACATCTTTGCCAACAGGCAAAATGGTTGATGATCTGTAAGCTTCAGTGACACTTATGGAAGCAAGTACCTCTTTACTGGCTATACATAAATACAAGCAAGTATTTTAACGCAGTTCAAACCCCACTACTGTGGTTCTGCCTTGCTATACAAAGTTACATATACAACATGTCCCAGTTTATTCCCATTTTTCTATGTCTGGCCAATTAAGACTGCATCTGGATCTTTTGTGGGTCTAAAGATGCTAAGATGATACATTCCCTTCACTAAAGTAGATAAATATAACATTGGCCTTATCAAAGAACTGGAAATTCCTTAATATAGCAAATATGTATGTTATGTGGTACTAAATACATGACCCCGGTCTGCTTTTGGTGTTGCAAAATGGCTTAAGAAGACCAAAATTGTAACTTACAGGTGGTAAAATTGCTTTTCATCACTTTGCTTACTGCAGTTTACAGATTAAGATTGAAAACAGATGTTTATTGATTCAATCATGACAAAAAGATTGAACTGTTATATCATTCCCCTGTTACAACTACTACTTAGTTGTCAGCACAGGTCAGACTTTGCTTTTATCTTACACCATTTTTGTGGATAAACAGTCAGCCAGACACCCACTGGCACAGAAGTAGAGTGTGACAAAACATGGTAAACTGTGTTTTCTATACAGTATTTGATGAAGATCACAGATAACGTCAGTTTAGGAATGCCTCTGTGTGATTTTTCCTTGAACTATCTAAGTGCGGGAGAGTATATGCATTACACATTTATGTAACTGCGGTCAGTTTGGTGTTGAATTAGTGGTGACCAGGATGGATATCGGTGTACAACACATGACGAAACAGAAGCACAGACTCATCAAGATTTAAAGAGAAGTTTCTATATATGTTCCCAGTTCATTATGATGTCTTCTTTCTCTGCATAAATACACTGGAACAAGGCTAATTCTCAGTCAGACTGTGCCTCAAGACACAGACTATGAACAACAGCCTCAGTTAACGTTCTTTTTATCCTTTTCAAACTTACAAACACAAGCACTTGACTTGTCCTGCACCTTAGCTTGTTGGACGAGCAATATAATGAGTAACTGGTGGAAAGGGGCCAAGACACTCGTTATGTTGTTGGTTTTCAGGTCATATAGCCAATTAGCACATTTAACTGCATGTAAATGTTCCTGCAAATACCACATCTGTGAGTCTGGATGCTGGTGTGACCCTGAAATCTTCAATTCCACTTCTGGCTTACAACCTACAGCCCAAGTTTGTTTACTTTTTCTTCCCCTGCCAGGGCTCAGCCTGTGGGCTGCTGTCCATCAAACACAATCGCATGTACATACATATGGCTAACATCAAAGGAAGCATTTCTGATGTTTCCTATAGACCCTTCTTACTCCTCTATCAGTCATTTAAATGTAGAACATGCTGACATATTTGTTTTTGCAGTGAATTAGTCTTTAGTCTATGGCTATGCTGGCAGCAAAATGAGGCGGTCCTTAGACACAGTGATGCACTGCACTAAATGCCAAAATCAGAATACTAACAAACACAATGTTTATATGTAAACATGGCCATGTTTAACATGTATAATAATCACAATAACTGAATGTATTACCCTGCTAAAATTTACCAGCTACTGAGAACAATAAAGTTGAGGCTGATGGGAATGCCATTAGTTTTCAAAGTATTAGTTCAAAAATCTGCAAAAGAAAACATGGCAAAATGTGAAATTGTGATCTGTTGATGTTGCAAGATGGAAAGTTGGGTGAACCGTTAATGTCATAGATTCATATCATTCACTGCCACAAACCATCTCTCAGTGGGACAACAATAACGTGCTAGATTCATCCTCTGATCAGCATGAATGCCTGTGCAACATTTCATGGCACATCCATCAAGTTGCAGATACGCCGCCATCCATAAACCTGCTATAGCATGGCTCAGATTTCCAAAGAGACTGCACACAGTGTGGAGTCTGCGCTGGCGACGTTATCTCCACTTTAACAACAGGACTACAGCAACAGAGAACAATGAGGCAACTTACATAGTGTTTGGAGGGATTCCTTCTCTTCTGCACGTCCACAACATTCACGTCGAGGACAGTGCGGAACTGCATCTTGTCAGACCAAAAAGAATTTGCACCAAGAAACACTACAAAAAGTACATACGGAGAAGTTCACCCATGAAAACCTGATTATCAGAAATCACAAGGGAACTGCCTTGTGCGGTCACCAAGGAGAGAAAAAAGTTGAGAGGATGAAAAAAACTGAACTCTCCGCACTCAGGCTTTGGGTGCATCCATGGAATGATGTTGTCAGACGGTCTCGGAGCTTCTGAAGTCCTTGTGAAACATGACAACGCAATAAAACTGGCGTTTAATCAGAGTTCTCCTCCCCCAGGAGGGGCTGCACCGCTGCTGCACAGAGTAAGAGGGGCAGAGCAAGTCAATATGAACGGGGCGGTCCTGCTGCAGCTGGCTGGGCGCACTGCAAGCGACCCTTCAAAAAGTGAGGTCGGGCTGTTTCTTGGACTATTTCTTGCTTTTTTAAAACGCATGAAACAATGTACCAAACATCCATGCTCAAATCACTCATAGTTGGGCCAAACTTTGGATCCTGGAGCTGGAAAACATTAGATGCTGGATTTTACGCACTTTTTCTTGTGCGTAAAATGTGGATGGAGAGGAGAACTACAACCTATTTCCCACAATAGGCTGTGCACAATAAACAACTGCGACTATACACCGCAGCGGAAGAGAGAGAACTGACATGTTTGAGGTTTTGAAAAAAACATATTTGTGGCATTATACATTCATACTGAATGCCGATGTCACAGCTTTGCCCTCAACACGCACCAAAAATCACGACCGCAACATGCAAGCAAACATGTCATTTGTCTACTTCGCTGACAAGCGCATAACGTATCATTTATGTCGTCGACTTTGGCTTTCATTTCAAAGTCACATTGGCATTTCTGACAGCACTTAAACCAAAAGAACCTAGAAAATGACTTTGCTCCCCCCCTAGTGGATGAGCATGGAGGTGAGGAAGACAGCAACATCTATTTTCTCCACATGGTGGCGCTGCACAACTCAAGTGGTGCATCTTTTTCTTCATACTATGGAAATAGCAAGAAGAATACTTTTTTCTCCTCTGCATTCATTGGACAGCTATAGTTTCTCAGTTTTATAGACTCAAAATTACATATTATATGCTCATAAAATTTGTCAATTTGCTGCCAAATTGTTTTTCAAAAATTATTTGGACAATAAAATGCTTTATAATCCACCTGAATGATATAGCACACTGAGATGCAATTTTACCCGATGCTTTTTTAAAAGAACTTTTTATAATGAAACAGGATTTAGATAGTATGTGCCATTTGTACTTTTATTTAAAGTCTCTCTCTCAAAAATGTGTTCTGGTCTCTTGGATGGTAGTCTTTGCAGAGCTTGAATGGTTTGAATTTTGCGTGCACTAAAAATCCTAATTTATGGTGTCTGTCTGCAAGAATAATTCGCTGCATCATGATGTGGAAGCAGGTGGAGATGACATTATAGGAACTTTTAGCCAGGAAATTAAAGTTTCATAATGGAAAGCTCATATCACTATTCAAAATAAAATATTGATTAAATTTATTCAGTCAATATTTGTCTGGGAGAGCTTTAAGTGAAGGATGTGAGTAAGCCTACAGTAGTAGTAATTACTTCTAAAGAGAAGTTAGAGATGAAATCCTACTCAATCAGTTTCAACACAAATATGCCTCATAGCCTACATGTTAATAGGTAAAGCTGACAGAGTAATTCAGCAGTGTGATATAACACACTGAGAGGCCATTCTATAAGACTTTTAGTTTTGATATTTAGGTACATTTTTCTGATAACCCTTGTACATAAGAATGTTTGATTGTAACGGTGTTTTTATGTTATGTTCCATATCTCTTTTTACCTGAAGTCCTCAAAAATGCATTTTGATATGATTGCCTTTGTAGACTTTGATGTGAATGTTTTCAAATCCTTCTGCCTCAAGAGACAAGCACTGTGATCCCCTAAAATCTTAGCTTATTAGCAAATTACTATTCAAGGTAAATATTTGTATCTATATTTGTAATTATATGGGAGGATCTTTATGTAAGCTAAACCTAAATTTATGTGGATTACTACTAATGAAAAAGAGGTCTTGATGTATTTTACAATATCTTATAATCCATGGATGAGTTATAAGTTGAGGAAGCCAATATTATTGTGTGTTGTGGGCCAGCTTAATTTAATTATATCCTTGCTATATCCTAGCTTTCTTAGCTCAGCCTATTAATTAATGGAAATTAGCTGATCTTATCACTTTTAAACACGGACAGTATGCTGACAATACAAAATGGGCCAAAATGGGGTTAAAATCTAAATCAACTTCTACCATTTTCTCCTCTTCATGACGACAGGAGCAGAAGTAGCATGCGTGGTAGAGACGAGGGGGCTGAGCCCGGCAGAGCCGCTGAGCAGAGCCCGTCCTGCCGCGCAGATCCAGGAAACAGACGCCGCTACCCGAGTCCGTCAAGCTACCTGCTGACAGGACGAATAACAGCGGAAATACTTGTATTTAACAAACGACGTAAAGGTCTCTTGTTATGTCTCGGCTGCACACACCCAACCATAAAATTACAATGCATTTGCAAATAGAAATACATGTGCAAGTCAGTGCTATGCCTGTCAAATGGACTTAAATCTCCAACATAAGCATGAAAAGCCGAAATTCTCCATTAACACGATAATGAAACATAACAAACAAAGCCAATATAGAATTGTTTTTGCTGCAATGAAATGTAATTTAATTTACTTCTCTATCTGCTCATTTCAGTGTCCAGAACTTGGTACTTATGCAAAGAAGTAACTTTTCTGAAGTGGCTCTTATTTTAGCTGCTACATAAATATTGTTCAAGTACTTTTTGATTGTTTTTACAATATTCCTAATTAATTTTGTCCTGACGAGACATAACTATGCCAGAACTTATCATTGATATTTGAATTGCTCACATTAGAATGTCACATCAAATGGAAAGGCTACAACTAGCAAACAATTCAAGCTAGGTAGCAGGTGCTATAGCAAGCTATCATAGCACAATGTTATTAGCTTAACATAAAGTCAACTAATTGGTATTAAAGACACATAATAATACATTTTGACAGCTGGTTAGATGCTATGTGGTTATACTACATAATGGTGTTCATACACTTGGTGAGAAATGTAACATTAGCAAGGAAAAACTATTCAAAATGACTGGTTCCAATGGGGGGCTGCTTACCTCTTCACCTGCATTTAAATCAGTGAGGGGAAATTTGTGTTCTATATATAGCTGCTAATTATTAGTGCATTTTGTTTGTATAATATTGTAGCTAACACTAAAGTTTTAATTAGTAAATCAAGTTTATATTCCTCTATTAGAATGCACTTTGGCTAAACGTGCGTTCTTTTAAATGTGCTTAAATGAATAACGTCTCTCATACGACGGTATGGTTTCATTTTGAACGATTTTAACGGAAATGTTAACATGAACGTGCTAGCTAGCTTGACTCTCGTTTGCTAACTTCTGTGTGGTCAACCAACCGAAACATGAGGTCCGCTGACTGTCCGTTTTTTCCTTTGTAACGTCAAACGGTAAAAAGGTGTCGTTAAGGGTGTGATGATAAGGCCGATATTTGCGGCTTAATTTTATTCCTTCTGTCTGAAACGGAGACAGCAGCATTTAAGGAACAGCGAACTCTTCTCTGTATTCCTCACCTCGTCCGCCAGCGTCCTGCGAGGGCTGCTAGCTACGATGTGATTGTGAATAACCGCCGTCGAGGGAAGTTATAATTGACATTATCATAGCTGAATGGCTCCAGCACCGACCTGTCTGCCTTCATTTAACGCCTGCATGCTCCTTTACTGATAGCCGTTTGAGCTCCGCGTCGGGAGGAACCGCTACATTTTCTTGGCGGAAATAACCGAGAGAGACCGCATCCACAGCGCTGTAGTTCACATCTGAGGAAAGATGTCTTTCTTCAATTTTCGGAAGATATTCAAGTTGGGGCCCGACAAGAAGAAGAAGCAGTACGAGCATGTACACAGAGACGTGAATCCGGAGGAAATTTGGGAGATTATTGGGGAGCTGGGAGATGGAGCGTTTGGGAAAGTGTACAAGGTAAGTTAATGTTACATCCGCCTCGTGTGTTTTCTCCCCATTTCTGAAGAAGACACTCGCTTCCATTGTGTTGCATGTTGTTGCATGCTGGTCACAAGATAAAAGCCTAATATGACAGCAGTGATGGCACAGTCCTTTCTCAGGCCACAGTCTCTAAACCTCCCTAGGCCACTAACCCTCTGTCATTTATATTTCAAATGAATACTACTGTTCAATTCAGTGCTTTAACTGTTACCTCCCTTGTTCATCTGCCTCTTGAGTAAATGTGACCAGGGAGCTGACAGCTTAACTCTCCAAGTCTATCATTTCCCATTTTGGAGATTTAAGGCAGGCTCTATTTAAATTGCCAGATTTTAAAATATGACTTTGCCATGTCATTGAGTTGCACTTGGCTGTGGATTAAAAAAAAACAGTTGAAGGTGTGGTTCACTTCCACAGAATAAACAGGGCCTCACATATTCCAAACTGGATTGTCTCAGGTTACTTTGACATCATAGCATACACAGATAACAGTAAAAGAAAAAAACAGAGCAGGTGTCCTTAAAATTAAAATCACTTCCAGCAGAAGAACCGTAGAACTGGCCAGTGGTGAAAATGGATTCTGTTTATGCCATACACTGTGACAGGTGCGCAGGTGTGGGTGTAAATTCAGTGTAGTGGCGTGTCACTTCTGGTTTATCGTGTGTTTGTTTCATCAACACACACAGATGGGCACAGTACCTGTAGCGCCAGAACACTGGAATACAACTTTATGAATTAGCTTCAAAACAAATGCTGCCTGTGTGGACCTTTTCAGTTATCGATGTGAAAGTCAGAGTGCCACAGAGAGGTTGAGTCTTTATGTAGGCTGTATTTTGCAGTGCATTGTATTCATGATTTTTTTTGTCCATCACCTGTAATCTCTGCTGGCTTACACACCGTCCCATGTTATCTTTGTATGGTTTGGGTGGAGAACACTATCTGAAAAGGCCAGTGTCAAGTGGAGGTCAAATAGCTATTTCTATTTTTGAGCATAATTTTAATACAACCTCCTTTAGACAGCTTTTACGAAAATGAATTAGGAGTCTACCTTAATATTTTAGAAGTTAAATGGAAATTAGTAGGCATAAAGTTGCATGAGAAAGCTCAATGTCTTTAGGCCTTTAGACTCCTTTTTTGCAGTAATCCCTGTGAAACTGCTTTCTTTCTGTGCATGCTACTTATGTTGTTCCTTCCTGGAACTCATGATCAAATAATGCAGCTAATAGCCCATAAATTTTCATTTGCCATTATTTGTTTCCTAGTTTTGTTAGCTGATGGGCCAGTGGGGATGAAAGCCAGTGGCCTTTCATGCCTTCTTTGACTAAAGCTCTACAGTAGGCAGATATAGGCAAAAATACACCTGACAATGTACCGACTGCCACATATAGAGGAGTGGAGAAAGTTCCCTCCATTAGGTCACAATAGTGTCAACACACACTGCACATTTCATTAGCTATGTCACAGGCGCTTGAGGGCTGCTTCCTTGGGTGGGGTGCCTAGGGTTGCCAGTAAAGTGTGAATCAGATGTATGAGTTAGAAATGAAGAGAGAAGACTTTCACATGCATCTTGCACAGGTTGTCTTGTCACTTTTAATAAGTGAACAGGTGTGTCAGACATTTTTTGAGTGAACACAAGGCTGTTTACACAATGAGTCATTTGACATAGTTGTAATACTGTACTTATGCAATATTGTGAGAGACAACGGTTCTCTCCAAATGGAGTGGTGTCAGAGTCATCATTATTACTATTCATAGGCATTTAGACAGGTTATTTAACCTGTGTTATGACACTCACAAGCACATTCAATCCACAGTTCAGCAAACTAAAATGTCCAGTTCATGTAATGGAAGATCACAGGTTCCTCTTAAATAACTCAGAGACAGACAAATCATTGCTGTCCTCTCCATTGTGAAGCTTGTACTGAATCTGCATGTGTTAGTGATGTGTGTGTCAGACAGGCGTGAGCTAGTACAAAGGGAAAGAGGCTGGGAGTGTGTCAGGTCAGAACTGTGTAAATATAGGGTCTGACACACTCTGCAGCGGTTGGTCTTAACACTCCCTCCCTTCTCTTTTTCCCTAACTCCCCAAGATTGTGTCTGTATCCATAAACATTAAGCCTAGGGCTCGCCTTAAAATAACTTCTCAGCTACTTGTTTCACAAGGACCGTGGTCATTTTTACTGGTCTCTTCAGTGCAGGATAATCGTGATTTAAGCTTTTGGAGTGTTGGTTACCACCAATATCAGAAAGCATTTAAGTCCTAGATGTATTTCGTGTAATCTCTCACTTCATATTCACCCTGCATTATGTGTAAAAAGTAAGAGGAAAGGAAGGAAGTGAGCAAGCTTCACAATACGGCTTTTGCTAGAGTAGGTCACAGGATGATGGGGTTGATTGTAAATGTTTTGACTTCAAATGGCTGCTGGGGGATTTTTTTTTTTTTCAGAAATTTCCCCCATTCAATATATAGCAACATGTTATCAGTCTCTATGAAGTGTATTTATAGAGATACCGTCCTCTAGGAGAGCCCCGTATGCAGCACAAGCCATAAAGCCCTTTAGTGTTTATTTCTCAGGGTCCTAAAAGGCTTTTGTCTTAAATGAAACTGTTAATAGTGATGGATGCTTCTCTACTATACCTACTCTGACAAATGGTTGTTCTGTAACATGGCCAGCAATATCGGAATTATACTGGCCCAACGCACTCAGCTGACACAATGCCCATGCTCTTGGTCCTCTCTTGTTTTATACATTTTATGTTGTGAGGATATACTCCATAATTTACCATTGTGTAAATGTTGCTTTCAGGCACAAAACAAGCAGAATGGGACACTCGCTGCTGCTAAGGTTATTGACACAAAGACAGAGGATGAACTGGAGGATTACATGGTCGAGATCGACATTCTGGCATCTTGTAACCACCATCACATTGTCAAACTGCTGGATGCCTTCTATTTTGAAGGCAAACTTTGGGTAAGTAAGCAAATGCCTGACTGAGAGTTCTTTTTTTTTTCTTTATGTACTAACAATGATTTGAATCCAAGGAGACATAGAGGCAGCAGACCAGTCACGCATGGAGATACACAAATTCATCACAAGCTACTATTTGTTCTGCTGTTTCTCTAAGGACTCTTACATCATTAAATTAAAGGATAATAGCAGTGTTTTGTTTTTGTTTTTTTTTAAAGCATTTAACACTGATCATGTGATACAGTCAGAGGCTTGTACAACAGTAGGACTGCATGTTCTACTGCAGGATTTCCTGACCATTTAGTAGTCACAGGTCATAAACTAATAAAAACTACTACATATCACACACTGTCTTATTTATAGTGATGGATTTTGTTTATAAGTAAAATAGTCTGTTTCTGCAGCATAGATTTTTTTTGGTTTTGTTATATAGACCACATTTGACTTTCTTCTTACCTACCAACAAACTGTGAATATGCTTTCCTTATAATGACAGATCCAGTCTCCTGTCTGCTTCCTTATCAACCTATTTTACCATGAGCAGAAAGTGCAGTTTTAATACATGGTCACTAGATCTCATTCTGTGTGCAGTAAGAGGCCCCAGAGCAATTAGGTCCTGGCAGGTGGTGTCATGTGGCTCTCCCTTGTGGACTGGCCACAACTATAGAAAGATAATGGAGTGGTTTTGGTGGCTGGAGAAAGTGCCTGTGAATAATTCAGAGCTGCATGCAGGTTTTCCCTCTGGCCCCCATCTTTAAGCAGCATGATAAATGTGTAACTGCCTCCTCTTTGCATGTGTTTGGTGTTGAGTTAATGCATAATAGGTTCCTTTTTCCTACAAAGGAAAATGTGTTGCTGGCAAAGAGGGGATTTACATGCATGCAATATCTTAAAATTAACCCAAGTTAATGACCAGCAAATTTTGAATTGTGCACACCTATCAACATAAGAAGAATTTTAATTATAAGTGAGATTCTTGCGGCATGATAAATTGTTACGCCGAACAGGAATAGCCACTTTGTGCCGTCTCTTTGTTTGAGTGTCTGAATAGAGGGTGGTGTTCGATTGTAGCTTTGATTGATTTTTGTGTATCATCAGATACCATGAGCTGCCAAGCAACGTGCTGGCAAAGGCAATACAGATGAAGTGTTGGTCGGATACATTACATCAGCTCTTACAACTGAGGTCTGGAGCTGTCTGGGTTTACATCTCACAGTATTAGAATATGGTGTTAGGTTCATGTAGTTCACTGTGGCTTCATGTAGTAAACTCATATGATCTTTAGTAGTGGCTGAATCCACAGTCCTTGCACTGTTAGGGTCACCTGTGTTAAATACGTCAGAAGATCTGTGTTGTGTTGAAAGCTGCGTTGCATTGAATGATATGCTAAAGGCTGACAAATTAACTTTTAAGTCGAAATCACAATTTTAAACAATGCAATTAGCAAATTTGGCATTTAGGTTATGCAGCGGGATTCAAACTATTGTGTTAATGTGTTTACAATTTCATGCTGCCCTCCTTGTCTTACAGTCATGTTTTAGATGTTACTTCACATGGTGTTTCTCCATCACATTTTAATCTGTTACACAGTGAATATTGAACTGAAGTTTGACTCCAGAATATTGTATCACACATCAAACAATAATCACACTATCTTTCACAAAAATACCAATTAGACATTTTTCACAAAGTGTTGTCTACACTTATAGCTTTAACCCTCTGAGCCTGTAATCTGCCGGCAGTTTTAAAAACCATGTAATCTTATAAAAAATCAACAATATTTAACCATTTTTCATAGATTTTCAACTAAACATGTGCCATGTGATTCTGTCAGGAAAACTGTCCAAATGTAAACTTAAAATAATGATATTTTCATCCAATCACTTCAATCTACACGTAATTTAAAGATTCCCATGATAAAAAAGGACTTTTTAGCTTATCTGCAGGCTGTAAGACAAGCACAGACACATACTAGAGAGGTTAAGAGAAAAATAAAACATAGATGATTAACAAAATAAATACTGCATGTCTAAAAAAAATGGTATTCAGTTGAGCAGGTTGTCAGCAAGTTGGTGAAAAATGCATTCAGCATGGTGAACCTTTCTTTCTAGTGTCGATGTGCAGAGTAGTGTGAAGAACACCTAGTTTGTAGAGGTTGTAGAAATGTAAGTAGTGAAATATCTATAGTATGTAGAGCCACCTTTTTTCCAGCATTACTGAGGCGTGTTGGCACTTCCCAAGTTTTTCCATTTTTGTAGGTTAAATAATTCAGGAAATTCAGCTTTCTATTTTTTTTTTTTTTTTTTTTGAGTTTGCTTTAAAAGTAGTCATGGTTGTGATGCTTCCACCGTATAGAGCAGGACTTAGAAAATTAGTCCACAGTAAGTAAAAATGTGACAGGAACTAAAAAGCCCAGTAATTACTTTAGTTTCTTAAGGATTATGTTATGCAGGCTTTCACTTTGCATATCTGTTAGGAGACCACTGGCATGCTTCCTCAGACTATATCACCTCCCATGTTCCTTTAATACAAATACAATGGTTTAGAGATGGTATGAGTAGATAATAATAATCCTCACCCCAGGAAAGAAATTTGAGTGTGCTGGCTGTATCTTTTAAGTTTTCTGTAGTCCTTACCAAAATGGGGAAATGGTTTTTCATCAGAATGTATGATGAAACATCCTGGATGTGAGTCATATGTGGACATATAGTAAACACATGACATTAAACAGTACAAATTTGTTGAGTGGTAATGGCTTTAACACTAGCAGCCATCACAGCCCGCTCTATATAGTGGGAGAGGATCACAGTCAACATTTAGTTTGCAACTAAAGCAGCTGCTGATGTTTCAGTCCAACAAGGAAGGAAACATAAAGAATGTCCTGAAATGGAAAACAGAGGATGTATCTGTAGAGGTTGCTAGGAATGGCTATTTAGTAACGGATTGATCGGTTTCTCGGAACGTCTCCACAACGTAATCAATAACTTTGAATGGGGGGCTCATGTCTTTCCAATAAAGGTCATGTTGTTCACCTACTTTGAATGGCACAAGTTCTTTATTAAGGCTTGTCATGTGGCGTGAGATTGTTACATTGGGGCTTCTTCACATTATATTACCGTATTACTTATTGCTCCACTTTTACCATTGTAGATTCTGATCGAGTTCTGTGCGGGTGGTGCAGTGGATGCCATCATGCTGGGTAAGTCCCTCATTCACTGAAGGAAACAGAGTAACACTATGAAGTCCCGGGGCTTTTTCTTTGCTCCGTCCTCGAGTGCCAACTCTTTTTATTCCATCCAGAACCCTCCACTGTGGGATTTTTTTTCCCTCTCCTCAGTTGGAGAGGCCATTCCAAGTGTATAATTATTGTAGCTCAGGTTTCAAGGAGCAGTTAGTCCACTTCTATTGCATGGAGTTTCTGTGTCTTGTTTTGAAGCCTGAAAAAACACCTCACGACTCTTTTACATGTAAATTACCATGACAAAGAAGATGCCAGTTAATTCTCTCCACTGCTGGATGTTGATGTATTGGGCATTCTGTGGTCTGACTCACCTAGAGGAGTCCAGGCATACATACTGTAGGGGTGGAGTTTTATTCTCCAGTTGCTATTGGATACCATCAAGGCATCACATTTGATGTTAATATGTCCAAATGGCCCAGTTTGTCTGTAATTGTTCATCACGGCAAAATATCTAGGAAAAAAAGGAACACGGGAATTCTGTGTGTGCATGTTTATCCACAGAACTGGAGAGACCCCTGACAGAGCCCCAGATCCGTGTGGTGTGTAAGCAGACCTTGGAAGCCTTGATTTACCTCCATGAGAACAAAGTCATCCACAGAGACTTGAAAGCCGGCAACATTCTCCTCTCTTTGGAAGGAGACGTAAAACTGGGTAAAAATCTCTCATCTTTTGCGTCTACATTTGCATTAATAATTTACTTAATGTGACAGTTAGGAAAAAATCACTAGTGTTCCAGCTAAGTCCCATGTTAGAATACCACTAAGAACAATAGTTTAGTCTGTTGAGTTCTCTCTTAGGTGTATGTCCTTGACTAGCACTAGTAACCTTTAAAAGGTACGAAGGAAAGTCAATTGTGGATCCCTTTGTGATTTGACTTTGGGAAAACTGGTGACAATTGCGTCAGCACTGTGTTTACTTATGATAAAGCTGTAATGAGTCATACTCATGGCATCCATTTCAAAAAGATACAAAACAAAGTGATGTGCTTTCTGTACTGTATTTTTTATACACCACTTAAGTACCCAAGTTGGTGATACACTGAAATGGTTGCATAATATTCCAGAAGTAAAAGTATTAATGTTGCTGCTGCAGCATCCGTAGCTGCTGGCTCCCTGATGATTCATGTTCTGTAGGCAGAGGGTCATGACTGAGCCTAGCAAACAATAATTATCAAGCCAGTCAGCAGGGACTTAATGATAGATCGCTTTTCTCTCCAACTCGAAGTGATGTTAAAACAAGACAGCAGGCTGAAATAGCAGGTAACAGAAGTGAGGGAAGGATGATCTACCCTTTGAGCATTATGAAAAGGGAAGCTGAGGCTTTTCTGCTCACTTCTGGAGTTCATATTTGAAAGATTAAATCCGGTTCTGCTATAATCGTGTTGCTCTTGTAGAGCTTTGCTATGTGTAATTTTATATCTTATGTTGTAGTGAATTCACTGTTTCACACAGTGTTATACAGTCTTGCTTGATTCAGTGATGAAAAGAATCATAATTCATTTCTACTTTCAGCTGACTTTGGGGTGTCTGCTAAAAATACCAAGACGTTACAGAGGAGAGATTCTTTCATCGGCACTCCATATTGGTGAGTCATCATGCATGGTTACAAGAGGGCATTCACCCATTTCCATCTGATGATTGTCTTAGCATGTCCCACGGCAAGGGTGATAATTTTTCTTTGTCATGTCACAAAAATCAGCATTGACTGTGGGATGAAGGAAAAAACCTCATTCAGCAATTCAAAGGTTAAACATTGGCTGACTCTATCTTTAAATACTGAATAGGCTTTCTATCTTTCAAGTTTCAGAATAAAATGCACACACATCCTACTTTGTTAGCTTTTTTCCCCTGAAAATTGAAAAGATGACCTTTAAGGATCAAAAAGTTATTCTGAATCCACACATTCACTTGCAGTTCAAAATTTGCCTAATACATTTACATGCCCACTGACTGACTGAATTTTGCAGGATGGCCCCAGAGGTAGTAATGTGCGAAACTTCCAAAGACCGTCCGTACGACTACAAGGCCGACATCTGGTCCCTCGGGGTAACCCTCATTGAGCTGGCACAGATTGAACCACCCAACCACGAGATGAATCCCATGAGAGTGCTGCTGAAAATAGCGAAGTCCGAGCCACCCACACTCATGCATCCCTCTCGCTGGTAAGATGGTGTGCTGGTGATAACTAGAGAGGTGGCACTGGAATGTTTCCAGAATGGAGATAGGGATATGTTTAGTGTTTGAAAGCATCATGAATTATTACTGCTTATCTGAATGGCGACAGAAGTAAGAATGGCATTAGTTTGATTCCACGAAGCAGGACTCAGGGACACTTACTCTGCTCTATGGCCAACAAACAACTTCTGTTTTTGATTTGTTCTTGAAAGGTCACCAGAATTCAACGACTTTTTGCGGAAAGCACTTGATAAGAATGTGGACAATAGGTGGGGCGCACCACAGCTTCTACAGGTGAGCTGCCCTACTCCACTCACACTCCACCGTTATCACAGAGTACACACACACGTGCAGACTACAGTATAACCCACTGAATGCGTATATATATCTGTCATAAAACATTTGTCTTATTTTAAAGGTCATTTTCAGTTTTGTCTTCTGTTCATTTATTTGTTACAGACAGACAGGTTTTGAGAGATAAAGATTTCTGTTTAATGTATATGTCTTGTGTCCCTTTCCATCTGTTTAGCATCCTTTTGTTACCAGTGTTACTGATAGCAAACCTCTTCGAGAGCTCATAGCTGAGGCCAAAGCTGAAGTCACAGAAGAGATTGAGGATAGCAAAGAGGAGGAGGAGGAAGAAGAGGCTGATACACCTGTGGTATGTATTTTACCATGTGTATATACAATAAGCATAATGATATACAGCAAAATGTTTAAATTATATGTTGATATTGTGATTTTCATATTTTTCTGTTGGTTCAGGCTGCTCCTGGGCATAAGCGAGCGCCATCGGATGCCAGCGTGGCCAGCTCAGAGGATGACAAAGTCCCACCGACTCCCTCCACCCTCGAATCTGTTACAGAAAAGACGGAGGCTGAGCCTGCTGAGGACCGGACCAGTGATAAGCTCTCTGATGAAGGACTTGGAACAAGTGAAGTAGACAAGACTGAGGAGGAGAAACTCAATGAAGTGTCTGATGCCAGTAATGAAGATCTGCCGTCTGGACTAATTGAGCCGGGCAAGGACTTGAGCTCACAAGATTCTACAGAACCTAAACCAGAAGATAATCAAGCTGAAGAGATTCCTGCTGAGCCTGTGGTATCACAACCAGAAGAACCCGTAGACACAGCAGATACTCATGAACTTGTCACAGATGGTAAAGAAGCAGAGGAGAAACAGCAGGAGACAGAAGAAAAGAAAATAATAGATGAACCCCCCCAAGTAATAGAAGAGGAACAAGGGCCAGAGGTGGTCAAACAAGAGGAAGATAAAGAAGCAAGTACAGAAGAAACCATAGAATCACAAAAGCAGCCTGAAGATACACCAGAGAACACAGAATCCATATCAGGAGAAGTGGCACAAGCAGAAGAACAAGGCAAAGAACCAGAGGAGGAAGTGCCTCAACAAAAAGTAGCAGAGGACAGAATAGAAGACATGTCTAATGGCACAGATGTGAACACAGACACAGAGAATATAGATGTAGTAGACGCAAACATAAATGGAGACATCAACACAAAGTCAAGTATGGATGAGTCCTCTACTGAGGTTCTGGTAGAAGACAAGGCCACAGAAAGTCAGCCAGAGGAGAAGCCCAAAGATGAGGCCTCTGAGGAGCCACAGCAGCCTGAACAAGAGAATCAGATCAAAGAGGAGGATAAACTGGAAGAACAAGCACCAACTGAATCCACAAATGGAGTCAGTCATGAAGCCAAAGACAGCTCAGATGATTCAGACCAGGTGGTCCCATCTAAAGATGTCGATGTAAAGGAAGATGAGCAGAAAACAACCCATGCAGATGAGAGCACTTCACAAGATGCCGTTTCTGTTCCAGAGAGTGAAACTGATTCAGAAACCAAAATGGAGCAAGGAAGCCCTGCTGTGATTAAGCCATATGGGGAGAAGGATTCTGACTCTGGCAGCAGCTCTGCTGCTGATAGCAGCAGCCTCGACCTCAATCTGTCCATCTCCAGCTTCTTGTCCAAAAGCAAAGAAGGAGGCTCTGTGTCTATGCAGGTAATACAAAGTCTTACACCCTAACTTAGTATATTATCGACAGCATGTTGATCAATTGAGCCAAAAATCCCTGTTTTTTGATAGGAGTCAAAACGTCAGAAGAAGACTCTGAAGAAGACAAGAAAGTTTATGGTGGATGGTGTGGAGGTCAGCGTGACGACATCAAAGATAGTGACAGATAACGACACCAAGAATGAGGAGATGAGGTTCCTAAGGTACGTCTGTATCCAATCTGCTCGACATACTGTTGGTCTAAATGTGGGACATGACCTATTTAACATGTGTGCCTTAAATAGTTCTCGTTTATTTTACAACTCCCACTGCTTTTTGCAAGAGCCAGATGGGTTATCTCATATGATGAATGCTGCATTATATTACTGTCATCTCCCACGTTGCCTTTTAAAGACATGAGACATGCTGCTGTGACTGTACAATTGCTGTCTGACTCTTTGTTGTTGGGTTCATAACCTTGTGTCAGTCATGGACAAGGTGAACATGTATTTGTGTATGTAACAGCCAACGATTCAAAGGCATTCAGACCAGAATAGGAATATTAAGAGAGAATAACTTTCTATTAAATATGAATGCAAAAACTAATTTTGTTATCAATATTTTGTTCCACATCAGGAAAAAAACTTACATGCAACCACAAAATCCCGTTTAAGGAACCGAGTATATATAGATATACTTGTGAATAAACCGTTACATTTGAGATGAATAAATACTACTGGTGTGGTTTCTTCAGGCGGCAGGAGTTAAGAGAGCTGCGCCTTCTTCAGAAAGAGGAGCAAAGGGCCCAGCAGCAGCTGAGCAACAAGCTGCAGCAGCAACGAGAGCAGATCTACCGGCGCTTTGAACAGGAAACTACTGTGAGTCAGTTTGTTTGCGCGGCAGTAGTGTGATATATTTCTGTTCTAGGAAACAAGCTGCTTCATCTAAATCTACAAGCCAGTTTGTCTCTATCTCTTAGCATTTCTGCTGTGAAATGTATTTCTCTTTAACCAGTTAATGGTATCAGAGATTGTATACTGAGCCTGAAAAAACATGCATATACTGTTTATCCTATTGATCTTAGGGTCCTAAGTCGCACACTGTATAAACGCTTGCAGCTATCCTGTCAGGCTGATGCCAGTGTGTATTGATTCTGCAGGCTAAGAAGCGTCAATATGACCAAGAAGTTGAAAACCTTGAGAAGAAGCAGAAACAGACCATTGAGCGACTGGAACAGGATCACACCAGCCGGCTCAGAGACGAGGCCAAACGTATCAAAGCGGACCAAGACAAGGAGCTCTCCAAGTTCCAGAACATGCTGAAGAACCGGAAGAAAGAGGTAAGGACCTGCATGACTCTTTCTACACGTTGGTGGCTTCAGTGGGCTGATTAGCTCTTAACTTTAGGATCTGAGGGTCATAAGTATCTGCATGTGATGTATGTGAGCTGTTTAATGGTGCATGTGCTTAACAAATTCGCTGGTGGCTTACTTGGCTGTGTCATACTAATCCTATGGGAACGGTGTGCCCTGCTGTTCTGCCTAGGACATTATGTGTGCAAATGATAGCAACAGAGAGGCTGCACTGTCTTTCTCCTAGATGCTTCTCGCTCTCTGCTGTTGTATCCATTATTCATCTGCCTCAAGGCTTCTGGTCGCCTCCTAAGAACTGCTTTGCTACTAGAGTCTATTTGTTATTTTTAGAGAACTGTTTAAAAAAAATTTTAGTCTAGTACAGCTATGGATAATATCTTATCATGATGGTGTCTTAGGCTTGTTATACATTCATGCTTGTCCTTTGTTTGCTCTTTAGCAGTCTTTAATGCTTTGCTGGGTGCTTTTGATGTGCTTTCAGTTTGTAAGTTTTGTTTTACGCAGCTTATTTATGGCAGTTGTGCTGATTGTCATCTATTGTGCGTTATGATACTTGGTGGTTGTGCTGCTCCCAATTGGTTTCTGGGCCACTTCTCTGCTGACTATCTGCAGTGTACTTAAAAATATTATCATAACACAGGTTGGCTTGCGGTTGCTTCAGGCCTCTGCTATGTACTTTGTTGTTGTTTAGATAAAAACACAAGCATTTGACTCCTGATAAAATGTGTGATACTTTATTTTGTTGATGCAATGTTGTTTTCTTTATTTGAAATGCACTGGAACTGTGTCTTTAACTAACCATGTCTTTTGTATGAGTGTGTGAGGTGGCTTTGGTCATGGGATGGCCAAATTCTAAAGATTTTTCTAAGTGGTGTTGGGTTCATTTGGGTGAAATAATTACAGCCTTGCAGCAGAGTAACTGATATGGAATAGTCTTAAAAAGAGCTGTAGCAATTAGTAGATAAACTGAAATAAATCCACAACTATTTTGAAAATTGGTTTTATTATTTGAGCAATATTTTAAGCAAAAATGTGCTGTGTTATGCGATTCTACACTAAATATTTTTGGAGTAGTTACCTCTGACATTAGGAAATTGTGTTGCAATAATGGAGAAAAGAATCATCAGATTAATCAATATGAAAAATAGAAACTATTTGTACTCTTGAGTCCTTGGTGAGTTGTTAGATTTAAAGAATTCTACATTTTATCTGCTGACATGTCAGTGTTGATCTAATATGTATTTATCTAGAAAGTGACATTTAAGCAGTCCGCAAGTCATAACTACCGAACCATTCCAACTCAGTTACTCTACTCTTTTAATTTTAAGAGTCAAAATAATCATATTGATGGCTGTGGGACTTACTTGAATGCAAAGTAATGTAGGTGGAGCTGTTTTTGAGACTAACATCTCCTGCCTTGCACCAGTCAAATCTTTCTTTTGACGTGAATCTAATGCGAGCCGTTCAAATCTGACAGTTCTGTTGTGCTCACAAAAAACAGCTAAGATTCGCTCAAAGGAGCATCAAACGCGAGCCGTGGGAATTAAGCATGCTGACTCGCAATCAGTTGGTGGCTGGATGCAGTATCTCTCCTGTCAAAGTGGGCCGTGCATGTCTCCTACTGTTGTTGGCCGGCTTTGTTAGGTTTTCAGAATATACAGCATCAACCAGTTTCTGCATACACACACTGTAGGCCAAGCAGGAGGTTGGACAGTCACCCAAACACATGAGAAAAGAGCTCATGAAACGCTTAAAGGAGGACCTGTCACTCCTCAAGACTGCAGAGGTAAAGCGTCACCTTCTGTCTCTTGATCTATGAAAGACTGAGATATGACTTTTTCTGTCCTTGTCTCATTTTCCTTCTCCTTTCTTGTGACCTGATTCTTTCCTGTAAGATATACATATAAGAACAAACCCAAAGCATGGCTGTGTCTGCAGTCAATCCCTCTTTGCTACCTTTTGACTATATACATTTCTCTAAGATTTTACCACACTAGTATGTGTACTCTGACTATCTGTTGTGCTGTTATGAGCATAGAAGCAAACCAATGAAAATAATTCCTTTGTGGCCACATTAGATTTACAAAACAATGAGTCAGAAATTAAATGTAATCAACGCTTGTATTTAAATTATTACATAGTCACTCTCTTTGTGTTATTGCATATAAATGGCTTCTTAACTGTGCTTCACTACCAACCATACACTACTGTGTGCTCTACACTCCTGTGTTTATTTGCTATACACTTGTACAGTCTAATGCAATCCAATACAAACGTTCAGCTGTAAAGGTTGTAATTACTTTACAGTCTTAGCCACTAATTATGTGTTACTCTCACAATATGAAATTCAGAGCAGAAGCAAGTAGTTCGATATTTGTTTACTTTCTCCACAGAAATTAATCAGCTGCAGTTTAAGTAATATTTTAAGCAACAGTGACGCAAATTCAATTTCCCAACTTTCTTCAAATGTGAATATTTACTGTTTATCTCAGTCCTCTGGGATCTTAAAGTGAATATCTTTACGTTTTAAATCACTGATCGCCCAGAATAAAATAGCTGTGAATAATAAACAATTGTTAGTTGTAGTGTATAGATTTGATCCTCATGAAATGCCCGCAATGGAACAAAAAATATTATCAGTAACAGGTGAGCTGCTGCTTACAAAACATCCCACAGTGCAATTCTTCATCCCTGCACCTGACATTATTTATGCGAAACAGTTATATCATCGTGCACTTGTCAGTGGTGATCACTCGGTTTATGATGGAGATGATGACTCATAAGTGTCCACTCTCAATTTCCCAGCTCCCTCAGAGCACCCTTCAGTATTCATCGTGCAGGGAACAGTGAATTAATGAACGAGGGAGCGATTGCAGACACAGCATTTGTTTCCACAGCAGACATCTGTACTGAAAGCTCTTTCCAAACTTTGCTTTCCTGTGCATCTTTTCTGAATTAGACGTGAGTCATGTGCACAAAGGCCTTCTTTTCTTTGAATGGTAACTCTTAGATTATTAACAGCCCCATGAGCCAGTAGCATGGACAGTAACAAAACTGCTTTTTTTTTTTTTTTTTTTTTGGCGAGCTGGATTCAACTGAAATGCTGGAATTATGAGCCGCTTTCAAGCATGACAAGGCGAGAATTAATTGACTTCCTCCTAACATTTGTCCAGAATTGTGCTGCGCGCCTTGAACTCACCGACATTCCCAAAGTGGAAAACCCATCTCTTCCCTAACTTAGGAAGAATCGAGTGAGTGCGGGTGCTGATGTGAGTGTGAGATTCCTTCAGCCTGCTGTGTGCTGTCTGTCCCTGATCAGGGCGAGTGCGCTGTGTGCTCTCCTCCACAGGCAGTGGCCCAGGTTATGATACAGTCTTTTCAGTTGTCCTCATGTGCACTCTTCAACGCTCAGATGCAGGATGTAAGTGTCCCCCTTCCTCCCGCCCCGTTTCTCTCTCCCCCCACCGTCTCTGGCCCATACTTAGATGTGTGTGAAGTTAAGTGACAGGATTGTGATGGTGCAGTTTCTCATTTTACAGCACATGTAAGCATGGGCGGCGTTGTTTTTTTTTTTGTTTGTTTTGTTTTGTTTTTAATTTCGTGCTGCCATCACTGTTTGTGCAGTGGTTCTTTCTTCCTCTCCTGCTCCGTATTTTCCCTCCACCGATCCACAAATGTTCTACATCTAGTCTGTGTATTTTTATATGGTATTTCTATTGCTTTACACTGTTTGCATAAGACTAGATTGAGTCTAGAATGTGCAGTGGTGGTGCAGCTGTTGATCCCCTTCTGTCTGGATCCATGTTTGTCTCTGTCAGCCAAGGTCCAAATATAGACAGACTGCCTCACAGGACGGATGAAAGTCTCCCGTGTTGTGCACAAATTGATTATTGTACCACATTTTAACCATGCTAATTTGGAATTCAGATGTATAATGATAATGTTACGTCGGCTTTCTACTGATAACGCGGCTTCTGTGTAATTATGTGATCACTTATGCCTAATCATAGTAAAGTAATAGCAGTGAGACCAAAAATTTGCCATGAGCAAGGTATTAGAGATCTGCTATAAAAAGCAGATAATTACAACGTCCTAAATGAAATATAAAGAGAGAAGAAAAATAAAATGACCGGATAATTCTGGCTTTCTAATGAGTCATGCATAATGTAGGCTGGGTTTTGGATGATGTGAATGTTAATGTAGATGTTGTCTTACATAAAACTGTGAATCTGAATCTCTACTGAATTGTTAACTTTTCTTGCTTTCTCTCTTCACTTCCATCATGGATCTTTGCTTCCATAATTTCTGAGTGTCTCCTTTCCTGAGTCTAGTTGATGCTGTGACATCTTGTGTTGTACTGAATTTGAAGTGGATGACTAGATCACATAATGTCAATTCTGGCAGTTTTGGTACTTAAGATGCATTTGTACTGTGACATCTTCTTGTGCTTTCTTTGTCTCCTCTTTGCTCTGTATGATGTCTGTGGCTTCCTCTGGCTGTTGCTCACTGCTCTTCGTCTGTCTGACTCCTCAGGAGCAGGAGTTCCTACAGAAGCAGCAGCAAGAGCTGGATGGAGCTCTCAAGAAAATCATCCAGCAGCATAAAGTGGAGATCGCGACTATTGAGAGAGATTGCCTCAACCACAAGCAGCAGCTAATGAGAGGTAGGAGATGGGGAAATCAAAGTCTGCCACATTTTTTTGGTATAAAAATCATCTGATTCTAGTGACATGTAGTTCATTATTGGTTTTTTTGTCAGAGTTGTTTTCATTTCATACTAAAGCTAATGAAAGCACTGACTGATTCAAAATTTGTACACTGGTAAGACAAAAAAACAAGATGGGACTTCAGGTTCAGAATACAGCTGAAGTTACCATATCTTTTATCAATCCATCCGTACACTATGTCACCATTAAACCTGACAAAAAGGCAAAACAACTCAGCATCCTGTGCTGGTTTCAAGTCTCAAAGTTTCTTTTCATAACGGCCAGACATAAAACCAACAACAACCTGAAAGATACATAAGGAAAAACTTACTTTTGATTTACTGTCAACATGTGAAGGAAGTGTATGTCAGTGGTGCCTTCTTTGCTTGCCAAGTGTGTAAATTCTGACTCTGACATGCAGACAACTGAGAATACAGACGTTCTGTTTGACTAGACATGTTACAGCCTGTCCAAGTCGCTGCCAGTGTTGCCTCTCTGTTCTGATTTCATCCCTCTACTTGTCACCAGCTAACATGCATGTGCATGTTTGCTAACTCACACTTAAGTAGCCTTGTCTGGTGCATTAGTGTCTGTGTTCACGCGTGTGTTTTGTAGCTCGGGAGGCAGCCATGTGGGAGTTGGAGGAGCGCCACCTGCAGGAGAAGCACCAGCAGCTGAAGCAGCAGCTGAAAGACCAGTACTTCATGCAGAGACACCAGCTGCTGAAGAGGCACGAGAAAGTAAGACCTGACAGAGACCTCTACCAAGAGACATGTTTGGTCTAGTTTAAGTAACCCTGCTGAACACAAAACCATGGGCTTGTGTGTCTTTCGCAGGAGATGGAGCAGATGCAACGCTACAACCAGCGTTTGATAGAGGAGATGAAGAACAAACAGACTCAAGAGAGGGTTCGTCTGCCCAAGATCCAGCGCAGCGATGCCAAAACTCGCATGGCCATGTTCAAAAAGAGTCTCCGCATCACTGCGACGGCATCTGTCACCCCGGAGCAGGAGAGAGAAAAGATTAAACAGGTACGCACACTGTGGCTGATGTCGTTATTACAATTTGTTCTTGTCACTTTAAGGAGAAGTGACTGAACATGCGTCGTCTTTTTATAGCAGCTCTGTGTCACACTGGAGTACAGTCACACCTAGGATCTGCCCCTTGCAAACACAGTACACATAATTATTCCACCCTGTCAGGATCTCAGTCCAGCAACTTTCCACTCCCTGTTTTACAAGCTTCACTGGCTCTATCATATTTAAAATGTCGCTTCAGTTTAGTTTTGTTCACATACGATGAGTGAACACTCTTGGAGGAAATCTTTAACATCTTTAAAAGCAGCAAGAACGAGTTACAGATATCTGAAAAGCAGATACTGAAAAATATTATGTTTATTTTTGTGTTATAATCAGTGTGTTGTTTGAAAAGGACCACTCCCTAGTCAGGTTTCTCAGTTGCATAATCATTAGCACTCAGTGTGGGAAAAGCAGCCCTCCTTCCAAAATCCAGCCCTTGTGTGAAAACAACAAATCACTTCCTGCCGCTATGTTTGGGGTATTAAGGAATCACTGTGACAGCTGTCTGTTGTGTTTTGTTTGTGTGGTCCAGTTTGCTGCGCAGGAAGAAAAACGACAGAAAAACGAGAGACTCCATCAGCACCAGAAACACGAGAACCAGATGAGAGATCTGCAGCTGCAGTGCGACTCGAACATCAGGGAGCTGCAGCAGCTGCAGGTGGGGCTAAAACACACACTGTCTCTTTATGCGTTTACATATTTAAAACAAATTTTTTTGAAGCCTCAAAGCACTCATTAAATATGTATTCACATCAATGGATTTAGTAAGAGAAGTCAAACATTAACTTGTAAAGTTATCTAAGTATTGATTGAAATGTCTGTTGTTGAAGATGCTAAATCTATTATGCAATTACTGCACACAGAAAGAGTTTTCTTTTTTTTGTCTTTAGCATGGCCATAAATGCTTTCTGTGTGGCTCATTGTTGAGATTAAAGTGGTTAAACAGCAGCAGCAGCTAAAGTTAGCCTTATACCACTGCAGCACTTTAATTTTAAAGCCGTCCATCAGAGAAGACACAACTGTTCAGAGTAAAACCAAACCTTTGCTGTGGTTATTCAAACCAGATTTAGCTACTCGTGCTAACACTGACAATTGGATGCTGTATTCAATGTTCTTAACGTTTGATGGAGCAGCTCTCAAAGTCGGAACTCAGGCTGGAAATTTTTACACACTGATTTCAGAGAAATAGATGTTCCTGGTTGATTTAAAATAACCTCAGCAGTAACATAAGGAAATAAAATGTTTTTAAAAATCTAATAATATCATTGATTAAGTAACACTTTAAACCAGGGGTCACCAACCTTTTTGAACCTGAGAGCAATTTCAAGGGTACTGAGTAGTACGAAGGGCACCTTGTTTGATAAGACTGATCACATTCATGTTAATTATTCCTTACAATAATTATTAACAACGATTTCCACAACAATGACGGTAGGAAACACACACACACACACACACACACTTATATATGGAAATCTGTTCCAGTATTTTAAAGTCAGAGGTATCCCATCCCTCAAACTTCTGTAAATATCTTTCTTGGCAGTTTTGTATGAATCAGCATATTTGCAGCATTTTGTTCAAAATCACACCAGTTACATTTCTGTGCAAATTGTCACTTCTAACATTTTTAGGAAATGATTAACTGTCATCAAATCATGCTTCATTTGTGCAAACCACTACCTTTGTAACATTTTTGAACAATTCATGAACTCTGTCCCATGTTTGTACAAATTATCAGTTATGGAAGAAAAAAATCAACTCTTTTACATTTTGAAATGAATCCTATCACATTAGTACTAATCACCAGCATTTTTCACCAGCATTGCAACATTTTTAACAGATCATAACAACAAATCATTACATGTTTTCAACAAATTATTTTTCACATTTTTGTGTAACGACACGGTGTTCCGAATGACAACATCTTACCTCTTTCTTTGTCTGTAAATGTGTGTTAGTGGGAAGCCTGGCATTGCAGAGCTTATCATGTCTTACCTTTACTTTGCAGCTCACAGTTCAGATGGTTCAGTTTCCCAGTGATGTCCGTTAAAAATGCCAGGGCAAAAATCCAGTGTCCTCAAGCAGCGAGATGTCTTCCCCTTTGGATTGCATCAACTCTCTGATTTCGGCCAACAGTGACAAAAAACGCTGCAAAACTGTTCCCCTGCTGATCCATGGGGTTTCTGTGTGTAGTAACAGGTCATCATGTTCAGCTGACAGCTCCTCCAGCAGCACCTTCAATGTCCTGGTTGTTTGGCTTTGGAGCCATTTATGATCTTCACGACATGAGTCATCACATGATCAAATCCGGCCACTTTTGTACATACATATGTCCTGTTGGTGAATGCTGCAGTGGTAATGTAGGAATGTTGGGAAGTCTGGATCACCTCTGCATCGTACAACGAAGCCTGCATGACGACCCGTCATGGAGGAGCCCTGTCCGTCGTCACGAACAAACTTTTCGCCGCGTAGCAGATGCCAAAGCTGCCTTTAAGTCCGGGGCTTTTCCTGTCCATAGTGCGCATACAGTCTATGTGCGCTAGCAGGTGGCTAGTTAGCATGGAAGCTTTTGTGGCGAGTAAAGTAGCGTCTCTCCACATTGTGCCGCTTTGCCGACGCAATAGTCGCCCCGCAAATAGGACACTTACATTTATCTTTCACTGTCGTGAAAAGGAACTCTTCCTCCCAGTCATCGTGAAAATAGTGTTTTCTCTTTCACTTCTCTGTCATGTTTTGGGGGTAAAAACTACATCTAGCTTCCCAAAGTGTCTGCGTCCGGACGCTTCCGCAGAGTGACGTGGTGGTTTGACATGCGCAGTGAACTCTGACTCGGACAAGGTCGAAGTTCATTTACACCGAAGACTTTTTTTTTTTTTTTTTTTATAAATCTAATAAATATTGTAATTAAAAATCTGCATTAATGTAAGTATTTTTGATTTGAAAAGAACAGCAACTATAATTTTTAAAAGGAATTTCATGGTGACTAGTGTTATTTTTAGAACATGTGTTGGTGGCAACTCACATGGTCTCTGCGGGCAACCAGGCACCTGCGGGCACCGTGTTGGCTACCCCTGCTTTAAACCAATAAGTTGAATTAATATGTAATATATTATTGGTTCATTCGTCCTTTATACAATTCAGATTAATATAGGATTTTTTTTCTAATCTTTTTCACTTCTTTGATATGGAACATTGGATCATAAATAGAAAACAGTGATTTTAGAAGATCGTGAAACAGACTGAGTGAAATGAAATAAAAGACCATCTAAGACAGCTTGCTGATTTAAAAGCTAGAAAAAGCCGAGGCTTCAGTATATTCCAGTGCAGATAAAGTAAGTAGAGTGCAGGACTGATAAATCCTGACTGCACTGTGTTGACCCACATTTTCTTTCAGAATGAGAAATGCCACCTTCTGATTGAACACGAAACCCAAAAGCTGAAGGAGCTCGATGAGGAGCACAGCCAAGAGATAAAGGAATGGAGAGAGAAGCTCAGACCCAGGAAGAAGGTACATTTAATGTACACGCTCTTTGACATAAGGCTTTATGTCTCTTACAAGTTCTCTTTACATCCTTACAATGTTCACTATTAAGCTCCTGCTCCGACTGTCTTAACAGATTCTCAGATTTCTTGTGATGTAATATGAAAGGCGACTCAGTTGTTTGTGTCTGCTGCCCCCTGCAGGCGTTGGAGGAGGAGTTCACACGGAAGCTGCAGGAGCAGGAGGTCTTCTTCAAGATGAGCGGGGAATCCGAATGCCTTAACCCCACCACCCAGAGCCGAGTATCCAAGTTCTACCCCATCCCAAACCTGCACAACTCTGGTTTATAGCCTCGCGAGTGTCTGTGGTGCAAAACAGACTCCCGGCAAACTCGGCTGCGCTCACGGACTTTTTCCCGGTGGACCGACATCATTTCTCTGACCGTTAGCGATTAAAAATGTCCTCACTGCTTTGATTCCACCATTAGTGAGCATGACGTGCCTACACACCGTTCCCTCACTTAAGTTTTCTCAGCTCGCTGGGAAATCTCGAACTGATAATATGCACTTTTTTGAGCATGTTCAGATTTTAAAAGTCTGCGGTTGGTAGCTAAGGTCAGTCATGCTTATCAAGTTATTGTAAGCACAGCCTGCTACAGTATGAATGATCTCCAGTGCCTCATATGTTACGTTTTCTCTGCATTTAGGCCCTTCCTGGCGTTTTCTACAGCTTGCAGTAAATGCATTTCCCCCTGAATGTTTTTGCACTTAACTGCTTCTCATTTCCGCTCATGATCGCAACATGTCGAGAGATTTATTTTAATCATTTCACACAAGCTGAAAGTCAGTTTTGGCTGCATGTAAAATAGATCTCGATGAAGGGAGACGTACCGAGGAGTCAAAAGAAAACAGTCTGTAGTTGTAAGACGTTGTCATGGCCGTGTCGTCTTCTGTGTCTGATGTCGTCATGGGAGTCAAAAACAGCGTCATAAGGCTGTGAGCTCAAACGAAAAAGAATGTACTGTGTTGCAAATGTGTACCTACATATGAAGTTTAATCAAATGCTGTGCTTACCGCGAGCATTTTTACCGTCTTGATAGACGAATGAACAAAAATCTATTTATTTAGCACATAATATCATTTCAGTGCTGTAAAACACACATCTCCCAGTTCAGTTAGACACCGTTAACCTGCTGCTTCCTGAAGAATTTTGTTTTATATATAAAGTAAATCACTTTACTTTCTGGGAGTTCATTTGAGTGATATTCTCACAAATGATTTGCTGTAAACTATGAAACTTAAGGAATGTAAAGCTGTTGATTTGCACTGTTTTGCCACTTGAGCTAAAGAAAAAATATGCAGTAGTATACTTTTCCCTTTTTATCTTACCCAAGCCTTTTCAACCTGCAAACTGAGTTGTTTAAGCATTTTTTCTTGCTTTTTAAAAAAAAACTTATAATTTTGCATTTTTTTTCAAATACGCCCGTAGTATTTTACAACCACTTCTGTTGTCTAAGCCTGTATTCCTGATATATTGCTGCTGTTATCGCTCTTTACGGCGAGCTTTTGCTCTTGTCGAGACCAGTGCTGTAACTGTATGAGTCTCAGTGTGCGAGGAGACGCCCTCCGCTGTATTTTACGAGCAAAGTATTGACGGTTCACAACACGAGATTAATTTGTTTCGCCACTGCATATCATCGATGCATGTTCTAATTTCTGTATGCTGACATCGACCCGTGTTTTGTCAAATGCTGGATTTTTATCGGCGTTGTCGGAGGCTGTCATGTGAATTACACCATTCGACCCATAGATTTCAAATATTTTTTTATTTTAAGTTACAGCATTTTGACGTGTCATTCTACCACAATGTATATTCTTAGTATATGCATTTTTGATGTCAGATCAAATGTATTTAATGTGTCTTTATAAATGGACTTTTTTTTCCTTGTAAATAAAAATATTGACTGTTCATTTAGCACCTCGAGTGACATCAATTTAGTCATATACAAATATCAACACTCACAAATCCAAAAATAGATTTATTTTTGTGTCTTTCAGACATCGATCAAATGTCAATACGTTCAATCATGTAAAACATAATCCGGGAACATTTTTATAATTTAATCTTTCCAACACTTAAAGGTATAAAGAAAATATATCAAATTCAGTGCGCTTTCACACAAAAATATACAATCCAGTCAGCTATTTCTTAGAGATCATCTGAGTCGCTGTCTTTCAACCGTCCAAACAACTTGATTTATGTCTTTTCTCACCAACAAATCTTTCAGTTAAATCATCAATTACTTACCCACATCTAAAAATGACCCTCACTCTGACTGAGACTGTCAGGTTCACGTAGTGATGCATTGCTTTATGAAGAGCATGTCTGCTAATTTGTATGGGGTGAATAGATAATGGATGTATGTAGGACTTACATAGTCCTCAAAACAATATATTCCTCAAATGACAAAAGTTACAAAAAAATAATACACCAGACACTCAGTGGAAAAAGATGCAATAAAAATATCAGCGACTGCTAGTTGATGCTTAAAAATATATATCCTCTTAAACAAAGCTGCCCCTGGAAAAAAGTCAGAATGCAAGCTTCTAATCAAGCAAAAGTAAACATTATACACCCACATGTCAAAAAGATGAAGTCCGTGTCCCAAAAACACTGACCAGCAGCTAAATCTTTACCTCTACTGAAGTCGTGTTAAAGACACTTGATGCATTTTTATGGCTGCTTTTATTTTCTTAAACTGACTTTTCTACAGATGGCATCAATAAAGAGTTTGTTTTTGACTACTTGTATTGATGCAGTTGAACACCTAACAAAGAAGACAAGTAAAACTGAAAAGAAACGTGACAGGTTACAGTAGTATGCTAGCTCTTTAGCCACCTCTGGCCTGACCGCGTTGCCTCTGACGACGGCTGACCACTTTATTTTCTACAGCAGATGAAAAGAATAGTGTAGCAATTAGATACGACACATGTGTGGTCATTATTTAATGTAGTTTGGTGTAGTATTTTGACTTAAATTACCTGCATCCCTCTTCTGCACTCTGTGTGGAATTTGGACAGTGTATGACCCTGGCATTCCAGGTAAACCTGGACGTCCGGGATCACCTGGAATCATACAAAACTCTCAGCTTGTTGCTCCACTACAGTGTGACTCTGGGGAATGTCTCTTCAATGCTGTTACCTTTTTCTCCTCTGGGTCCTGGGTATCCTCGGTCTCCCTTCGGTCCTTGGACTCCAGGAGGGCCGGGGATGGTGCCATGGACTGTTCAAGAGCAAAAAGCACAGCTTTAATCGAGGTGATGCAACATTTTCCAGCTACGCTCATGTAAGTCAGTGTAGTTTTCCATTACTGATACAGTCTGTGTGGAAAATCATAGCTCTGTATCCTCACTTCTGAAGAAGTCCATGAGGTCAGCTGTGACGTTGCCGTAGGCCGCGATGACACGGCTGTAGCCAGGTGGACCGGGAGGGCCGGGAGGACCAGGGGGACCTTGAATGGCTCTGACATTCGCCTTCAAAGGACCCTCAACCAGATACTCCTGGAGCAGGCCTTGATCTGCAGAAGGGGGTTTTAGAAAACAGGTATGTGGTCATGTAAAAGTGATTTTCACTTACTTAGACCCTTTACTTCCTTCCAAATTCCATCAAAGACACTTATTGCTTTCAAAGTTCCCCCAAAATGTCTCTAATCCACAGAGCCCAAGGTTGTTTATTTTGGTCCAACAGATGTGGAGCTGTTAATATTGCTGATTGTACTGACTGGCTTGAAGGGGTTAAATCTGCACTTTCAATCTCAAACACCACCTGTTTGCATATGAATGGACAGAGGAGAGTCAGTGCTCCAGGAGTATAAACACGATGCTGATGGGACATTCTGAGCCTTAATAATGTCAAAAATGTACTGACAGTGCAACATGGGAAAGGTTGAACATTAATGGATCCTGTCGCTCCTACTTTGCTATGATTCATGATTAGTTTAAAATATTTGTTTATTCATATAAAATATGACATCAATGCTTTATCTTACTTCTAGTTGGGGGATAATCAATGTTGTGGTGTTTTGTGGATGTAACCAGACAGTATAATGTCACAACGGAGTGCTGAGCCACATGCTTTAAGTACATAATAATGGCTCTACACACTGAAGAAAACCAAAAAACATGAGGATTATCTGCAGTTCAAAGTAGCATCTTTTACTCTATGATTTATGATTTTCTCCATTTGCATTCTTACCTGCAACACCTGAGAAAACGAAAGCCTCAGAGAGCTTGAGTCACACTGAATAGGTAAATACTTAATGTCTGTGTGATAAGATTTGATTCAAATTTAGCTCCAGTAGCATTTTTTGCATCACGTCTCTATTTTAACTATATCAATCACAGCTGCCACCAGTACATTGAATGTCGTCTCTAATATGTTATTTTCCCACATAGCTAACTCACTGAATGAAAAGCAATAGCTGCCAATGCATTGTGGGAACTGTAGTTCTAAAACATAAAGCAAATCCACCAAATAAAGCTAGACAATAACTGCAGGCCTTTGCTAACAGTGATAAAATCTCTATGTCTGGCTGCTGTAATCTACTCACTCTTGATGTAGTCTGTAACTTTCATGGCGACGTTGGAGTAGTCAAGAGTCTCCGTGAGCTTGCTGACATCAACCTGTCTTCGGTCAGTGCCGTAGCGAGGATCGATCTGAGAGTAGCCCTGACTTGATCCGTGGGCCTGACTTGGTCCGTAGCCCTGGTTTTGTCCATAGCCGTGGCTTTGTGCGTAGCCCTGGACGTAACCCGGCTCTCCACGTTCTCCCTTCTCGCCTCTTGGACCTGGAGGCCCTGGAGGTCCGATGATGGTACGACGAATGTTGTCACCTGAAAAATCCACTTCCTCTTGATATCCGCACTTATGCTCACTTCAGTATTACCCATGTATATACAGATTCTACACATTCATCAGATTATCCTGATCACATGTCTTAGTCTGTCTGTGTGGGGATACAAGCTTACTGGTCAGATACTGCTGAACTTCAGCGCGGATGCTCTCCTGAGGGTAGTTTCCACCATATGAAACTGATCCAGAGTAACCACCTGGTGGACCCTGTGGTCCCTGTGGACCTTGGGGACCAGGAGGGCCAGGAAGACCTCTGAAGCCAGAACCTGAGAGAGAGTGCAGAGCAAGATGAGGACATTTTGCGTAATGCCATTTATGCAAGTAGATGGCAAACTAAAAAATAAGGAGCACACAAATTAACAACTGCCAACTGGCATTTCTAAATTTGGCACTTTACAGTGTAGAGAATTAAATGAGAAGTAAAGACTTGAAGACATTCATGTGGGGTTTGATGCACGAAATAGTATGTATAACAATGCTGAGTAGGCCCAGTTGATGTAAAGAGGAAAAGACTTATGTGACTGTGAAAGAGGGTTCACTGTGGCGGCACAGATGGCAGGAGCTTTAGTCACAAAGACTGTTCTACTCGCGAATGTTTCAATTGAAACAGTGACTAAAGTGACATCTACATTTAAATCTATAGGAAAGACATCAGTAAATAGGCTTGGAAATTGTGGTTGACTGCGCACATTTTGTGATAATAACCTCTGAATTCAGAATAACAGTCAGCCTACATCAGTTTATACATGACTGTCATCCTGTCTGCCAAACTCACCCTGCAGGTAACGCTGAATGTCCTCCATGCTGTAGCCATGACCTCCTGCCCCAAACACAGTGGAAGTGGAGACTCCTGGTGGCCCCTGAGGGCCAGGAGGGCCAGGTCGGCCTGCAGCACCCGGAGGACCAGGAGGGCCTTGGTGTACGTTAGAATTCATCCACGAACGGAAGTCTGGATCTAAGTAGATGAATATATGAGGAAGATGATGAGAGAGTAAGCAGATATAAATCCAAATCATGGAGTCAATAATTACTCTCCAAGTGAATAATAGTTAGTGTCTGTTAATGAGAATATATACTAAAATACTTACTTCTCATTAGTGCAGAATAGTCAATTGTAGCGGCACTGTAGCCAGAGCCTCCTGAACCAGGAGGCCCAGGAAGTCCACGAGGACCTTGAGGCCCAGGTGGACCTCTAGCAATCCCTCTGTCTGAAAATAAAAATAAACTGATTAACTGAAGTCCAGATATCGCTTCCAGGGTGTCTGTTTTCTGTTGTGACAGTGTGCTCACCATTCATTATATTGAAGACATATTGGGCTACTTCTTCTACTCTGTAAGTGCCTGAAAGTCCTCCTGATGCCCCTGACGCCCCTGGTGGTCCTGGTGGTCCTTGTGGTCCTTGTGGCCCACGTGGTCCAGTCATGTATCTCCTCACATCGTCTCCTGGTCAGATCACAGTAGAGACACACTGTTCAGGCCAGTGCAGCATCTTAAAACAAGACTTTTATATCTTCAGTCAAACTAGATGATGATGAGGAGCTTAAAGACACAGTAGGCTCCTGTGACTGTGGAGTTCAGTGTGGTGAAAGTATGTCTCTGAGACCAAATAGCTCAGCAATAATGTATATTGTACTCACTCTGAAGCATGGTGATGAGAGCATTAACTGTGAAGGATCCAGAACTAGGTCCAGGAGGACCAGGTGGTCCTGGAGGACCCTGACCACCAAAGTTGAAACCAGAATCTGAACCTGAAATTAAGCAAAAGATTTTCAGGTGGCCCCAAACCATAAATTATGTCCCACATGTACATGTTAATCACCCTGATATAGTAAAATAAATCCTTACGTCGCAGGTATGCAATGATACGGGCAGAGATGTCCTCCATAGAGCCAGAGAAGGTTCCAGGGATTCCTGGAGGTCCAGGTGGGCCTGGAGGTCCAGGGATGCCACTCTGAGTCGCTCTACCTGCATGGAGCAAAGATTAGGTTTATAATCTGTTCTGTTCCCCAACAGTGACTGATTTACAGTCATATCACTTCAGAGACATCTTACCTATATACTCAGTAATGTACTGCCGCATGTCACTGGAGGAAGAGAAGGAGCCTGGCAGGCCAGGAGGACCAGGAGGACCTGGAGGACCAGGAGGACCAGAGACTGATCCGCCTGAAGAAAAATATAATAGTTATGAGCCTGTAGAGCACAAACACACTCAAACCTTAAAAGCCACTGTCAACTATTGGTGCCTTTACAAGAAAGTGACACTAGACTTTGTGTATAATTGTAAAGAGTATTTATGAGACAGTTATGGTTTTCTCTACCTCTTGAAGAGCCTGGAATCCCAGGAGCTCCAGTGTCCCCTTAGATATGATAAACAACCAAAGCATGATCATCATGTGACACACACAAACAGACACAGTGCTGATGTACAGTACAGACTATAAAACACTGACATTGTTCACAGATTTGAGTGTGTTTAACCTTTGTGTCCAGGTGGTCCTTGAAGTCCAGGAGGTCCTGGTGGACCTGGTGGTCCAGGGATCCCGCGTACTCCACCATAAGATGACACTGTAGGAATGACATATAGCATGAATCTCCTGAGCAACACTTGGAGCTATATATTGTATATACTGTAATGTGATTATTTGTGTTTGGATTGACTGATGGTCTGACCCGTCTCAGAGGCTCCTGGTCTTCCTGGATTTCCTGGCACACCTGGCTGGCCTGGTTCACCTGAGACACAAATGACAGTTACCGATGCTGGAAAGACTCTCAGCTAAGTCTAGTCATACATAAGAGTCACAAATGCAAATGCTTGGTGAAAAGTGTGAGTGACTTCAAAAAGACACACAAATAAAGAAAGACAATTACCTTGGTATCCCCTTGGTCCTGGAGAACCTAAAATAAAAATGAAGAATGTCAGGATCAAGTTTTAAAAAGTTAAAAAAAAAAATCAGGTCACTTTACAAAAATCTAATCACCTGTTGATCCTTTAGGCCCAGCAGGGCCAGGTGGTCCTGGTGGTCCAGGATAATATGATCCTGGAAGAATAGCACAGTTGAAATCAATGGTGTCACCATGTTACTGCTAATTACAAGTCAAACTCAAAGAAAAACAAAATACAAGCTTTGATTTGGGATCATACCAGAGTTGGATGAAAAGCCTGGGTCTCCTTTGTCTCCCTTAGGTCCTGGTCTTCCATATCCTAAACATCAAGAAAGATGATAAAAAGTCTGATATGAAAGATGGATGAGCTTCACATAAAAACACTGCATGATCCACTTGCAGATACTTACCTGGCTGGCCTGGGGGCCCGGGTGGACCTGGTGGGCCAGGTGGGCCAGGAAGTGCTGCACCTCCACTGGCACCGAACTGCCCTAAAGCAGAAACAAAAACATCATTTTAATTAAAGAAGTCTTGTGTGGAGACTGTCGATCAAGGGTGGAAGTCTAGAAAACAACAATAAATTTCCCTGTATATTAAAGTGATCCTGTGTAAGAGGTTACTGTGGCCACAACAGACTTAAATACAGGATAATACTAACAGTCAAGTCAAGAAACTGGCTTTGGGGCATCAGCTGAACAATAATACCTGTCTAAGGTTCTAGTATTAGCCACCATCAAACACCTGAGTGCGCTGAGAGGAAATACATTATTCAGAAATTCAATATTTGAGCTTCTGTTCTTAATTTTTCTCTGAAAAAATAACATTGTCTTCTAAATACTGCATGTCTTTAAGATAATCATGCAAGGAAACACTCACTCTCTGCTATGCTGGAGCTCACTCTCTCACTGCTTCTCACTGTTACTCCTGGTTCTCCTGCGTCTCCCTTAAATCCTCGGTCACCTTTAGGACCTGCAGAGACAAACAAAACGCAGCATGTATGAGACTCTGGAGGCCTCATTCTGAATCTCAAAGGCACAATTTGGGAGTAATAAAAGCACAATGACATACCAGGTTGGCCAGGAAGACCAGCAGGGCCAATGGGACCTGAGGAAAGTCAATCAATAAATAAACGCTTGGAGGTTGGTAGAGTCATGCAGGGCTGAGATACATGATATGAAAAAGGTCATGCAGTTTCTTTGTGAGAGCTGTCAAAGGCAATCCTGATTTTAAAGAAAATGTTTCTTTAAGGATAACATTTTTTTATTATTAAATTCTATAGAAGAGTCTGTAAAACTACAGACACTATATGTAAATTAACCCCAACACTTATCTTAAGTATTATGCAACTTACATGTATTTTTAAAGAAACTTTACTATATTATTTATACATTATTTTTGTTGCTTTCTTAAGTTACATACAGAATTATGTAAAATGACAATAACCATTCGTAATTAAATATTCAGCTCTTTACAATACTGTACAAAGACACACTGCTCTGTAGTTGGTATCTTGCGCCCCCACTGGTCTTGCAGTGGCAGTGCTACGCAAAGTCAGAGGGTGTGTTCATGTTTATATTTATTGAGATAAAACTTAAAAAAAACAAAACAAAACAAAACTTTATGTTGCAGCCCACAAGCTGAATTGTACCACAGAGAAATGCCATTACTAGTTATGTAATTCCTTCTGAAGGGTTCTGCAGAATTATTTGTGAGAAATTTGTTCATATTGAAAATTTTCACATGAATAAATTAAATAAAATGTGCTAGAATCAATAGTGGTGTGCATTTTATTTGGCTTAATTAATTACTGTCTGTACTATCAGTTAGATCTATCAGTTTATTTACAGTGTTTGATTAATATAATTTAGAAAAAAGTTGCTAAATAACATGATTTCTCTGAAGAACATTTTATAAAGATATCTTTAAATTTATTGTTTTTACCCTTTATTTGAATTAAGACATTCTACTTCAATTTACATTTTTTTAATTATAATTTTTTGGCAGTCGCTGTTAGTTTTTTGACAGCATATATTTATTTGATTGTTTGTTTAAATTTACTGTTTTTGTTCTCTTTTTTTAACAGTGACATATCAAAAGGTGAACCTGATAATCCTGGAGGTCCTGCAGCGCCGGGAGGACCAGCAGGCCCGGGTGGTCCTGGGATGCCAACAGAAGTGGAGCCAGCTGGAAAACATAAGCGATGGTCAGATCTCTAGCTGTCGTCTCATCGATGGTGTGTTAAAATACCAGTTTTGTCTGGTCTCTTACCTGCATTGATGATTCTGCCTGCCTCACCAGCGTCACCTTAAATAAACAGACACACCTCAGATAAGAAACTCACATAAACAGGACAAACAGCGTATTTTAGAAAGAGTTTTTCAGTGGTTGTACCTTTGGCGCCAGGTCTTCCTGGATTCCCTGCAATTCCTAAAAACATTTAAGTACATTGTTAGTGTGGAGAATAATACAAGTAAAATACTGTTATGCCACAGAATTAATATTATGCTACAATATTCAAAAGTTTGGGGTCACCCAGACAATTTCATGTTTTCCATGAAAACTCACACTTTTATTCATGTACTAACATAACTGCACAAGGGTTTTCTAATCATCAATTAGCCTTTCAACACCATTAGCTAACACAATGTAGCATTAGAACACAGGAGTGATGGTTGCTGGAAATGTTCCTCTGTACCCCTATGTAGATATTCCATTAAAAATCAGCTGTTTCCAGCTAGAATAGTCATTTACCACATTAACAATGTCTAGAATGGATTTCTGATTAATTTAATGTCATCTTCATTTAAAAAAATGCTTTTCTTTCAAAAATAAGGACATTTCTAACAGTTGTGTGTGTACATATATATGCCTCATACCTGGTGGTCCTTGAAGTCCGGGTGTTCCTATGAATAGGGAGATGTTATTAATATACCTTCTCATATTACCTACTACTTCTGATATGGCTAAAGATTAGATTTCATAGCTTTACCTGGAAGTCCAGCATCTCCAGGAGGCCCAGAAGGTCCTCTGAGTCCAGGTGGTCCAGCAGGTCCGTGGTCACCTGAGGGCCAAAAATAGAAATATAGGTTATGATGAAGTAAAGATTTTTCCATGTGTGTAGAAAGGAAAGTGTTGCTTTTAGCTGAACTGTCGTTTATCTTTGAATTGTGTTATTGCAATCAAATAATATTTAAATACATGTATTTGCACTGCTTATATAAGGAGTTTTTTGTTACCTCTTGATCCTTTAACACCATCTTGTCCAGAAGGTCCTGATGTAAAAAGCAGAAATATATATTATACTAAACAAGAATAAGTAGTCACAGCCAGGACAGGCTCACTGCTGCACTGAAATCAGTTCCAATAGTTTTATAATAGTTAATAGCTTATGATTTCAGAAACAGGGACCTAGTAAAATAATTATATACAATTTTTTTCAGAGATTTTTCCGTATTTGTACATGGTAAAACATCTGATATAGTCACACGCATCACCTTCATTTAACACAGTCAGCTAACAAAACCACAGTAAGAGTGTTGAAGAATCAATGATTTAGTAATTATGTAATTTCTTATGAGAATCTGGAGGTTCTTTTACTCACCCATTGATCCTTTAGATCCTTTCTCTCCAGCTGGTCCAACCAGACCCGGAAAACCAGGATCACCTAAGAAATGGAACAACCGGATTAGGAAACTCATGCAGACTACAAACTGTAACGTCCCCGTCTGACATCTGCAAATACAGTTCGATTAACAAACTTGTGCTGACCTTTAAATCCTGTGAGACCTCTATCGCCAGGTTCACCTAAAATAAACAATGAATTAAAGTATTGTTAGAAACATTCACTGACCCGACAAATTCTGCAAAAACCTGATGGAGACACAACAAACCTTTCATTCCCTGGAACCCAGCAAGTCCTCTGTCACCTGCAGAGTGACAACAGTGACTGTCAGTGACATTGTAGAGTATAACATTTTAGAAAACAACCTTTTTTCCTGTATTTAGAAAGTAAATAACGTCAGTGTTGCCCACCTTTAGGCCCAGGTGATCCTGCCTCACCACGGAAGCCCTGAGATCCCGGTTGACCTGCAACAAAACAGTTCATGTAAACATCAAGAAAAAAGTCAAGGTTGCCAATATTATTTTCAGCTGATAATATTGAACTGAGCACGTAAAATAAATAACAATTTAATATGCTAAAGGAATGACAGAACCTTACCTGGTAGGCCTGGAATCCCAGGAGCTCCAGATGAGCCTACAGTGAAGATATAATTATTAGAGGGAAAACCGCAATTTAACAAAACCAAGATGACAGCTTCTACACACCTCATTAATCACATAAAATTAAATACATAAATCAAACAAAATTGACATGAACAATAATGTGAATTGACAAAAAAGGTTTAACAAATATTTTATTATTTGAAAAGTCCCAGAAGGAAGAAAGTCCCAATATTCAGGAATAAAATAGCACTTTATGGATACCTGTTCTTTCTGTAAACTTCAGAATTTATGTCAATTAGATTAACTTATTATGTACATAATTATGCAAGAACTCTGAAATTCCTAATAATATATGTGAGTAAATAAAGTAAAATTGTAATTAAAAATAAATAAATAAATGTGTATGTTAGTGTGTTTTAAAAACATTGAAGCCCAATAAGTATTTATATTTTTTGCATCAGGGGACATATATAAGTACTTATTGATACATTTGTATGCTGTATAGGCAAACAGGTTTGATTATCTCAGTGAAACAGCACTTTGTGGGTGTTAATTATAAGAATGGATGGCGGGAAAAACACATTTATACACAGCATTTGCACTGGATTTATTAAAGTTGTTTGCGTGCTTTTAATTGAAGTAGTTAAACACAGAATACATGTGTGTTAAAAAGTCTATAATATGATGTCAATGCAGTAGAAGCAGCACGTGTAGGTGAATGAGGCACTATTCACAGATTGGCTCAATGCTGCCACCTGGTGCCCTCTGTAGCTCATATACCCATCATGAGGCGATAAACTCATTTATTCACTTAATTATGACAAACAAAAGAGAGAGAGATTGAGCTCACCTTTTGGTCCAGGAGGACCAGAAGGTCCAGCAGAACCAGCAACCCCAGGATCTCCGTTAGCACCTACACAAACCAAACAAACACTATGAAGATCCTGCAGTCACTTATTGTTTCTAAACAAGGAGTTATTAGAATGACGACAACTTTGCTGTGAATCCGAATCATACCTCTGTCGCCTTTAAGTCCAAATCCTGGAGGTCCGGGTTCTCCTCTGGGGCCAGCTGGGCCCTCACGACCCCTGAGACCTGGTGGTCCCTCCACTCCATGATCACCTGGTCAGACATTTAACACACAGACACTCAGTCCCTGTAAATCAGCTCAACAGTTGCATCATGCAGTGTGAAGTGAAGCGCTTTCTGTACCTGCGCTTCCTTTCTGTCCTTTCGGACCTTCAGGACCTGCGTGACCCATCACACCTGGAGCACCTGAGGTCAAAGGTCACCATCAGTAAAATGACATAATGATGCTACACAACACTCAGAAGAAATGCATGAATTGGTGAAGGGTAAAGAATATTTCTTACCTGGAGTTCCAGGGAAACCGTGATCTCCTGCAAGCGAAACACATAAATATATTTATGATGAGAAAATGAAGCAGAACTGTAAGTGAAAAAGACTTCTAGAAAAAGTGTTTTTTTTTTTTCTGACCTTTAGGTCCAGTGTCACCTGAAAAGGATTGTAAAAAAGATAAATAAATTAAACACGGCTAACCTCAATCTGATTCACTCAAAAAGATGCAAGTTTAATGAAATAAATATTTCACCTTTAGGTCCGGGTAGTCCTCTCTCTCCCTGCACTGAGGATGCTAGGAAAGCTGAGAATAGCAGAAGATGACAGTTCAGTGGTTGTGAACTTTGTGTGTGTGTGTGTGTGTGTGATTGTGTATGTGTTTGTGTGCAGTACCTCTGAAGGTCTGTGACTGCATTTCAGATCTTAACATGTGTTGGATGGCCATCTGAAGGGAACCAGCGTCGATGTGTCCTCCACTCACACCAGCCCCGAGGCCAGTGCTGGTGGTAAAGCGGGTTCCGGTACCACCAGTGCCGGCACCGCCATGGAAACTGGTACCGGCACTGGTGCCGACACCGCCACTGGAGCCGCTGCCCGCTGCTCCAGCCCTGGCACCAGAAGTACCACCAGCAGTAGCACCACCAGCACCAGTACCAGTACCAGCACCAGCACCTACGCTGATGTCAACACCGTTAGTACCAGCACCACCACCACCAGCACCAGCAGCAACCCCGACCCGTGTTCTGGAGCCTGAGCCTCCTCCACCACCACCACCAGCTCCCAGGTACAGCGTGTTGTCAGAGCCGCCGCCTCCTCCACCTTCCATGACGTAGGTGTTGACGTCATTAGAGGAGCCTGACAGCCGACTGGTGCGAGCAGCAGCGACTGAGGACTCGGCCTCCAACGTCGCCACTCGATTCTTCAGCTTTCTCACATCCTCAGCTGAGACAAAGGTAAAATATTAGATTTGCACACATTAATGCACAGTAATTTGACAGTATTTTCCACAGGTTAAGAATTCATCTTGTTTTACTACATTTATCCTCATGTTATTCCAACTGTCAGTGATTACTTGTGTTATTTGTCTGTCACGTTATCCAAAGGAGCATTACACTGCACTCATGCACATTATTCACAAATTAAACTCTGATTATAGAAGTCACTTTCTCTCTCTAAATGACTGCACATAAACACAACACTTGGACTGAAATTCCAAGGATGCTTTAGAAAGATGCAAAATATTTAACATTGTAAACACAACCTTTTAGTTAGGAGGAGGTGTACTTCTGTAAATACAATGTGTATGCAGGTAATAGGAAACTTTACACGATATAAATAACAGAAAGTAAAAACACTTCAGTTAAAAAATAATAACGAAGAACAAACAAACACTGTAGTTGTTACAAACTAAAAAAAAGGAAAAAAGATGTCTGACTCCTGAAACATACACTGCCAGTCAAAAGATTGGACAAACCTTCTTGTTTAATGGTTTTTCTTTATTTTCATGACTATTTACATTGTCGATTCTCACCGAAGGCATCAAAACTATGAAAGAATGTACCTACTACATAGAAAGCAGTCAAAATAAAGAACAAGAAAAGCACTCAGAGAGCGCAGTACTCCGCCAAGGCTGCTCAGTCTTTGCATCATTTCCGGCAAATGAAATCTTTAATAATAAATGACCTTGCGCTCAGCACAGGTGTGTGTTTAAGCATGTGTACGTTAGGTACGGATACCGAATAGCATGTAAATTACTCTTATAAGGGTCTGCTGATCAGTTCATCACTTTATGCAAGCCTTTGTTTTGCTAGTTTTAAAATAACCATTCCCTCCATGCTTTTATTTTGAAGCCGTTCCAAAATCTAATCATTTGGTCCTTGTGTCATTTCTGACCTTCCCTAAAAATTTCATCCAAATCCGTTGGTCTCTTTTTGAGGACGGATTCATGTACGCCGATCATCACATAAGTAAAAAAAAAAAAAAAAAACACAATGAGAAGGTGTGTCCAAACTTTCAACTGGTAGAGTTTATATCCAAATAGAAAATACAGAAAACATAGAAAAATAACACAACCAAATGGCAATTACATAATTAAACTATGTTAATGTGTAAGTTGCAGTTACTTTTTGTATATATATGCTAGAAATAAATAAAAAATAATTTCATTAATTAGAATCTGTTTTGTTAACCAATTAATTGTTTGAGTTAATTTTAAAGTAAATATATAGGCTTAACTATTAACCTCAAAATAATCAGCAGATAAATCCAAATTAAATATAATATTTGCAGCCAGTTCAAAAAAAATACTTCTGAGTTGTTGATATTTGTATAAAATACAATCTCTATATATCTACTGTTTTCATTTTAAAGACAGCATTATTTAACCAGCATCACAGTTTAAAACATTCAGACCTGAAGATGTGCAAAACAACCACAGTCTGATCTGAGCAGTTTAAATTCTTTGCTAAATGGCACCTTAGTGATGGACTGGACTGTAACTAAGGAGGGGCGAGTGTTGCTCTGTCATGAATTCTTCATTCTTGGGATTTAAACGGGCGACCTTCCAGTCACTGCTGCTTTTATTTGCTCTTCAGTTAAATAGCTGCTAACCTTTTACCACGACACGCTGCCAAAATCATCCAAAGCCAAAGAGTCAACGTCAACTTCTTTTGTCAGACACATTACCAAGGAAACAAATCAGTGTGTGGGCTCCCTTTTGCCAAACTTGACACTTTAGCCACAGTTTTTTGCCTATATTTGGCAAATTGATGCAATTAAACATGATATTAAGCAGTTCGACTTTGCAATTCATCTTTACACATACAGAAAGATATCACTTGTTTACTTTGATACTGAAGAAAACTAAAAAAAATGGGAGGATTCTTAAGCAAGGTCTGAAGTTACAAGCTCTCTTAGTGTTATCTTGGCCTTTCTGGAGGTTTTTCATAATGGAAACAATGGTAATGGTGTCATATGGAAGTGTAAATCAAGTTGAATCTTCATCTTAGTAAGGACTCGTCGTCTTCTTTACTCTTATAGTGTAAACACTTTAAGACCTGCAAGTTCACACACTTAGTATTATTCAATTCATGCTTAACTTAAGTGTCCCTTGAAAAAATAAACAAAAAACTATAAAATATAAAGATTATTGAACATCCTTGTGACCTTTAACCCACAACAGACCATCTATTTTCTAAAAATCATGCAAAATCGACTTTGAAGATGCACAAATATGCACTATAGAGGATACTGAGTACCAGAAAACTTCATTATATGTGTGCATCAGTCAATAACTGTTCAACAAGCTGTGATCCCTGCACTCCCAGAGATTGTAAATGTTCTTGTTGTTGTTATCACGTTTTTATCAGTACAAATCCACACCAACAGCTCTCCTGCTGCAGGGAAAACCATCGGAATCTCTTATGTCATCAAGCAACCATTTCCAAAGCTGCTCCGCTGACAATGAATGCCAGGCTTTATAGAGTGGGACAGCACCCAGAGATCACATTTCCAGGGGGAGGACTGCATTTATTGTCTCACGGCGCTGTGAAATAATGATCTTTACCCCATAAAAGCTGAAGCACACATTTTATTGCTACAAAAACAGTTACTCCCAGACACGGCAGAGCTTAGCCTCCCAAAGTTTTATCTTTAGGGAGGTATTTATGTTCCCGTATGAGTGTAAATCTCGTAATGTTGCAGAAGTGAACCTTACCCAGAGCGATGAGGCCGAACAGGAGTCCCAGCAGGAGCAGGGAGAGCAGGAGGAGACCCAGCAGCCACTTCCACCAGGAGCAGCATGAGTCGGAGCAGCAGCAAAACCCTCCACCTCCGAAGAGGCCGCTGTCCCTGTGAATCTCTGGAGGCAGAACCGAGAGTTAAATAATCACTTTCAAACACCAAACAGTGCAAAATCATGTAAACATCATCTATTATTTTCCTTATCAGTGAATATAACTTCAAAAAATTGAGAAAAAAAAAGTCAAAAAATGCCTTCAAATGTCATTTAACCCTCCTGTTATCCTCATTTACAGGCACCAAAAAATATTGTTTCCTTGTCTGAAAAAAATCCCAAAATTCAGCAAAAAAATTCCACAAATTTCTGAAAATTCACAAAACCTTCAGGAAGAAAATTCCAATAATTCCTTCAAAGTTTCCCTGAAAAGTTTTACTTACAAAAATTCCCCAAATTTGGCAAGAAAATTCTTGTAAATATTTTCAAAAAATGAGTAAAAATCTTCCAAAAAAATCCTAAAAATATCTAAAGTGATTACATATATATCGGTAAAACTTGTAATATTGTCTTTAAGAATATTTACATAAAAATCAACCAAAATCCAGAGAAATTCGCTGGATTTTGGTAGATTTTTTTGTGAATTTTCTTAAGAAACATTTTTAACATTTCTTTTTTCCACCAAAAAATGTTCAAAGATTTCCCAGAAATGTTGAAAATGTGGACATCAGAAGTTTCACTGTGAAAATACATATTTTTTTCTAAATTTTAAACTTTAAACCGGGTCAATTTTGACCCGCAGGATGACGCGAGGGTTAAAGCAATAGAATCAGAATATGTTGAGCAGTTTTCACCATTTTTCCAACAGCAATGACAAAAACAACTAAATCTGATGATCCAAATGGTCGATCGACTAACCAATTCAGCAGAAAAATCTGTGAAAATACCTGCATAGGTGGCTTTGTCTTTCATTACAACTCCAGGTGATCCATCTATTAAATAAACAAATTTAATGTCAATAATGTACTCTTATAATTGGACTCATTTTGTGTGATGTTCGTAATGGCTGCTCACAATAAGAGTTGCCTGTCTCTGACTTCAGCGGGACCATCTCAGTGTAGCTAGAAATAAGCTTCTCCTTCTTTATTGAATCTCCCGACAGAGAACCTGGAAAAGAGGAAAATAAGTTCACATTTTTAGTCTTTTTTTTTCTATTGTCTTCAAGCAGCAGATGTGTCAAACTGCTACAGACAACATAGATGATGCAATGCAGCTACACACAAGGCAAAAAACTAATTTATAGATGCAGAGTATAAAAGTGAAAAGGTACCAATAATGTTAGCACAGTGATAGTGATGTTATTATACTTTGGTAAGAAATAGGAACAACTTTTGAAGGTAAATTCAAATTCAGATCAGTTAATTCAGACTTTTTTTTCCTTCCAAATGACCAGTACTCTGGTTATTTAAATACAGCACTCACATGTGAAAACCTGCTTTACAAACTTGTCAAGAGAAGGCAAAACTGACTCCAAAGAAAGTTGGACAGGAGGGACGCTTCAGTTTCTCTCCAGAAGGGGGCAGCAGTCTGTGACTCACCTCCTCCTACATGGACGCTGCTGCTGCTGGTGAAATGCTTCCCGCTGTCTTTTGCCAAAATGAGCATTTCTGTGTCCCTCTTTGCTGGAACGTTCTCTTTCTCAGACACCATGAACTTATAGCCTTGCTTATAGGAATCATCAGTTTGGGATCTTGCGGCTGAAAACAAGAGAGAAATTCAGGAATCGTGTGAAAACTTCTTTATTAAAACAGGGGATTTAAACTGTTGCAGACTCACTTGTAGAGACTCCAGTGCTGATGATGGTGCCACCATTTGACACATTCTTCTGAACACCGTATCCTGAAACACCCACATAAAAACTCATGTAAGATTTTAAATTATATTACATGTTTGATGCTTTTAACCCTCCTGTGATCTTCATTTACAGGCACTAAAAAATGTTGTTTCCTTGTCTGAAAAAAAATCAAAAAATTCAGAAAAAAAATCCCCCAAATTTTTGAGTTTGCAAAACCTCCAGAAGACAACTCCAATAATTCCTTCAAAGTTTCCCTTAAAAGTTTTTTTTAAAATCCCCTAAATTCAGCAAGAAAAGTCTTGTAAATATTTTCAAAAAATGAGTAGAAAAATTTTTAAAAATCCTAAAAATATCTAAAGTGATTATATATATCAGTGAAACTTCTAGTATTTTCTTTAAGACCATTCACAAAAAATCTTGATTTTTTTGTGTGAATGTTCTTAAACATTTTTTTCAACACTTCTTCTTTTCCACCAAAAAATGTTTAAAAAATTCCCAAAAATGTTGAAAATGTGGACATCAAAACTTTCACTGTGAAAAAGTATTTTTTTCCCACATTTTCAAACTTCAAAATGGGTCAATTTTGACGACACGAGGGTTAAAATGCTACAGAAAACTTCCTGTCGTACCTCCAAGGTTGGCGTTAACGTTGGCTCCGCTGGTGGTGAGCACACTGCCAGATGTGGGCGCCAGGTTGTTCTGAAAGCCGTAAACTGGAAGCAAAGATGCAGATATTTGATTAACGTCATTCAACCTGGGCGTACCTGTGCCTCCAATTTACTGAGGCACGTTCACTAGAGAGGCCTGCTGGTCCTACTATGACTAAAATGGATGAAAAGTTAAAAGCGCTTTATTTTTGTTGCATTAAATTTCTTAGAGCTGCAGCTGAGAATTTTAGGAAAGCTTCACTAATACCAGCTATTAGTCTCCAACTCTCTGCTCTAATAATATATTTTTAGTCTCTGATTTGAATTTTTGATTGAGTGTAAGTAAAAATGCCAGTGCTTTTCAACGTCACTCTGAAATGATCGCTACAAGGAAACGTAATGTCTCGTTTTCACAGAGCACAAGGTTGATCATTTTGGCCTTACAGTTACTGATTAAGTTTAGGAACCTTTTTTCAGGGGTAAATTTCAAAAATTAGACAAAGGATTAAAGATTAAATGACATAAAATCATAAAACAGCACATGTATGACAAGGAAACAAGAAAAGAACACTGGATATACAAAGACAAATAATGAAAAAGAAATAAAAAAGTAATAAATTTAAGGAGTAACTGTAACACATACATGATGGTCTGCATTGTTCTCATGAAAGACTGACACAGATTCATTATTACATTTATAAAATAAGTGCAGATGTGTTGCTTTGTCTGTCAAATAGTGTAAAATCCAAAGATATTCAACTTAGAACGACAAGAAAAACAGAGAAAGCCATCACTTTTTTTCACATTACCTGAAACTCTTCACTTTTAGTTTGATAGAATAAAAATGTGAGGTGCAGTACTTGAACACATTTTATGACTTTTTGAATGACATACTATACTATGACATTTTTAGCGACTTTTTATTGACATACTACACGATGACATTTTTAACGTTTTGTCCATGACATACTATGACATTTTTTACATGTACGTTTGTGTTTTTTGAGTGATTTGAACATGCTACTGCTTGTTGCATGGAAGTTACAGTATATGTACTCTGCTTGTTTTGAAATAAATTATTTGATTGTATTCTGTTGTTTGTAGGACGCACATATTGTTCACATTCTCTTGCAGACATACAGTTCTGTCAGGTCTACAGCAAATGGAAGACAAGGAGAGTTACTGACCTGAGAAGTTTTTACTGTATGAATAAAGCTGATTTAAGGTAACAGATTCTTGCTTGAAAGGTTCTTTTTTAGTAAATACACATACAGTACCTTCAACATCCATATGAGACATACCATAACCTTTTAAATGACGTTATACTGACGTTTTTTTCAACATAGCGACGTTAACTTTTTAACTGCATACTATACTTTGACTTTTTAACAACGTTTTTAACGACAGTCTCATGCTATGACAGATAATTTGCTAACAGAAGCTATGTGTATATTATGATCAGAATATAGTCTGAACAATCAGACTGAACAACATGCAGGATTGACATGATGAGGTTTATTATTCTTACAGACAGACTCTCAGGCGTGGATTACATGGACAGTGAGTGATACTAATCCGAAACAGTTTTTGCAAAATTCAGTGAATACCTGCTCACTGTCTAAATGGGAATCAATGACAGTGACTTACACTAAACTATTCTAGCCTATTCTGAGCACATTCATGCCCCTGTAGCATGGAAAGGGAGCATGTCGTGGACAAACATGCAGCCTTAGAGTACTAAAGTATGTTTAAAACTAGGGATTTTCAATATTGGCTTTTTTGCCAAAAACCGATCTGTGGATATTGTCCAATTCTCAATTTCTGATTCTGATATTTACCGATACCAATATATGTGGGCTATTTAACTAATTTCAGGTAACATCACATATCTCCTGTCGTGGAATTAATACGTCATGTCTAATTTTATTGTGATGCTGCCTTGGATGCATTCTCAAATGCAACAAGGCTTTCAAAATGTAAACATTGTCTATGCAAAATAAGAAAACTATTTCAACTTAAATTATGGAAAAAATGCCATTTCTTTTCAGTCACACTCTCCCTCTCTCCCTATATGAGCCGGTAAATGCCAGTGAAATCCAGGCATTAAATTATCGGTTTTCATGATAGGCAAAAAAAACGATAACAATATTGACCGATTTTACATTTTTATGTCAATATATTATTGGACATCCCTATTTACAACTACTGGATTTGAAAAGTGTGACCCTGATTGTTATGATCTCTAAATCTCAAAAGAAAGATATTACACACCTTTTCATGGTGGCCTTGTTTGCTTATTCCTATGTTAATTTATTTTAGTGTTACTATATACAGAATGTAAAATAACACAAGTAAAAATATTTGGGCAATGTACAGGTCTTTGGACATTATTTTACTATGCATTATTTTAAGTATTATTGTACTATGAGTGGTCGGGTTGTTTTTATTTCTGTTTTTATTGTGCTGTATTGTTTCATCATATGTTGTGCTATATGTTCTGATGTTGCAGCTGTTTTGTAACACAAGACAAATTTCGTTTTTCTCATCATTCGTGGACATTTGGTCTCACCTGACAGCGATGAGGGTGATGTGGCGCTTAGCGGCGAGGTGCCTCCCGCCATGTTGTTCGTGCCGACCTGGTAGCTGTAGCTGCTGGTGTTGCCAGCGACGACCGTGGTGGAGGTGGAGGGCAGCGTGGAGGTGGACCACGAGAAAGTGGGAAGGATGGCGTCCAGCGTGTCATACTGACCTGATCTCATGCCAGTATCATATTGTCCTGACTTTAGACCAGCATCATACTGGCCTGATTTCAGACTGCCACCGTACTGGCTCGATTTGACACCAGTATCATACTGGCCTGACGTCACAGTGACATCATATTGGCTTGTTTTGACACCAGAATCAAGTTGGCCAGTTGTCAGACTATTATCATACAGGCCTGATATATCGATGGTGTTGAAGCCTGATCTCGCACCAGAACCAAATGAAGATGAAATTGCTAAAAAGAAAAGACACAAAAATAAATATTATATTATACATCATCGTAGACAGCATCTGTTTTTCTGAACTGTGTGATGGAGTATATTTATATATATATGTATATCTTGTTTCATTAGACCCTTGAAAAGATTTGTTGTGACATTATTTCCACACAAAGATTGATATTAATGTTATTTTACAATTCCTCTAAATGTTTTGTCATATTATAGATATTCTATGTTCCTCCACATTGGACTCAAGCATTTTTCCACTGCAGATTCCAGGTGTATTGTGACCAGCATAATCAGAAACATCTGTTATCAGAAAAAGTACCGTTAAAAGAAAACCAGATGCTTTGGACCAGTCGATGAGAGGTATCTGACACCGCCTGAAGTTATTTGAAAGGGAGACAGCGTGTCTGTGCATGTACAGTATGTGGATATGTGCGACTCTAGTAACTCTACCTGACTGAGAGGCCACTGAGACGGTCTTGGTCTCCACGCTGGCCTTTTTGGGGACAGGCAGCGTGATGGAGGCGCTGGAGGATCTCGTGGGGCTGACGCTGCTGGAGCGTCCCTTCAGCAGCTTCTTCACGTCGTCCAGCTCTGTCCCTGCAAATCCACAGTCGCACAAGCAACGCTCAGCAAATGCAATAGTACAACATCTCTGGGAAATTCACTGCAAAGTGTCAGTTTAGTCTGAAAGTCTGTTGGATTATATGCAAAGTACAGAACATGAGTGAAAGTAGTTTCCAGCTACAAAGTGGTACAGAAATAGAGACCATTATTAAAGCTCATTTACAGAGTTTTGAGCAGGACGGCAAACTGTGGCCTTACATTTTTTGTTTTTTTATGATTATTCCACAAACAAAATATCACTGCTATAAAACTTACATTGTCTAAAGACTGCATTTTACCTGGATACTGTTCACTGAATGCATGGCACAACATATATTTAAAAAAACAGTTTTTCAGCCATCCAGTCCATTTTTTTGATGAAAATAAACCTCAAGTACAGTCAATAATAGAAACAGTTTAACAGCAACAATAATTCATTGAAAGTATTTATATTTTTTATACTTAAGAATATGTGAGTGATAATAATAGAAATTTTCATTTCAGGAATTTTTCTGTGAGTAAGTGCAGTTTTTTGTGTGTGTTTTTTTTTTAAAGTAAGTGAAAGTACCACTGAAAAAGTATAAATAATAATAATCTGAATGATCAGGATTGGCACTAGAATTCCCAGTGGCCCCTGTGTGTGACATATCTGATTTAAATGTTTAAAATTATGTTGGTGGAGGAGGATCGAAGCTTAAAACTTAATATACAACTCTACCTAACATCCGTAAAAGCTGCACCGATGAACAGATTAATCAGTTGTCAAATATTAAATGTATTTGCAAGTATTTTGATAACTGATTGATCGCTATTGAGCTTTTTTTTTTTTTTTTTTGAAAAAAGGGCAAAAATTCTCAGATACCGGTACCTGAATATTTTCATTACTCCAACATTACCTTTGAAAATGTTATCTTGGGCTTTGGTAAAGTGCTGCAACTGATTTTTTGCCATTTTCTGGCCTTTTACTGACCAAACAACTAATTAATTAATTGAGAAAATAAACAACAGATGAATCAACAAAGGGAATAATCATTAGTTTCAGCTGTAATATCCTGCTGTGTAAAAGTTTATCTGTCAAATAAATGCAGCATGGTTAAAAAAAATGCAGTATTCCCTATTAAATGTTCTGAATTTACAGTAAAATGTAGCATAACATGTAAAGTCCAGGTGCTGGAGTAAAAGCGCTGTTTCTGATTTGTTGCTATGCAGTTTTATACTTCAGTGAAAGTACTTCTTCTTCCACTTCTTTGCAATAAAACACAGCAGTCTGAAGGGGTGGCACAACATGACTAACTGTTAAAAAATGTGGATTAAATGACAGAAAGCATGAATTTAAACCAGCAGAGGGAGGTGATGAGTGTCTGTGCAGCTTCAGACTAGGAGGTGCAGCAAGCAGTGACTCATGTGTGCCACTGTTTCCACCACAAGCTTGGCCCTAAACTTCTCCTCCATGTGGTCCCCTTCTCCTTCTGCTGATATATATCTTCTGCTGGGGGGAGGTAACGGCACATGTGTTACTAATTGGAATCTCGTGGACATAAACTTGCATGTGAGAGGCGGAATGTGAGTTTGTGATGTGCTGAAAGTCTGAGCCAGATGGTTTGACAGCAGCATAATTCAAAAAACACACAGAGAGGGGAAAAAAATTCCCAATCCAAGTGGTTCTTTGAATGAACAAAAAAAAAAAAGGATGGTTTGGTGCTTTGTGAGGAATTGCATAACAAAATGGACCAGCGTGTCTCAAGTGTCTTACATCTGCAGGCAGTTGGGGAGGCACTTTGTAATCTTGCTCGAATCTCGCTCTCTGGAAAAAAAACACAACACACAATGGACAAAGGAATCCTGATTTAATAAAAAAGTAAAGCCAGGGCAATTCAGAGTCAGATGGTGCAGAAATAATGAAGGGAAGAGGGGGAAGAAACTATTATTGAATACCTCTGCTTTCGCTCCTCCCTCTGGTGCTGCTGGAGCCTGAGAGGAAACAGAAAAAAAGGGGTGAAGAAAAAAAACAAAAACACAGGGTGAAATAAGGTAAAGAAGGGCAGAATCTGTGCAGTGAGGAAGTATTAAATGCTGTATTTTACAGCTGTCACTCTCACTTACAATAGTTTCCATAGTCTTTGCGTGAAAACTCTGGAGAGGAGTTAGCACTGGAACTCCCTAGAATAAAAAACACAGCAGTTAAAGCAGGCGTATAAATGGCCAGCTTCCTTCACTGCTTCTGTTTCATGCCAACCGTGCAGCTCTTGTTCTACAGACAGGATCTCACCGTCATAACCTCCCGAGCGGCTGGTTATGGTCTTCCTCTCTCGGAAAGCTGGCGACAGGCCTCCTGATGAGCCAGCGGTCTGGGCCCTCCTGGCACCGCCTGCTGAGCTGGACCGGACCTTTGTCACAGAGCTCACGAGATAACTGCCCCCTCCTCCACCTCCTCCACCTCCTCCACCTCCTCCTACCCTGCTTCCACTTCCGAAGCTTTCTCCATCTATGTAGCTCCCCCCTTCATCCCCTCCTCCTGAGGAGTCTCCTCCGAGGTAGATGCCAGAGGAGCTGTAGCTACCGCTGTTTACACCTACAGAGGCTGGAAAAACATGATGCACACCAGTTATTATTCATTTCCTGCAACTGTATCAACTCTGCAAGTTTTGTGAGAGTCACATGGACGTTTCTGCTTCGACTTCACTTAATTTCAAGAGGAAGTATTGCATTGTTTTACTGCAAAAACATGTTGGCAGCTGAGGTTATCCCAGTTTGTCATACAAAACATCCGAAAACATGATATAATGCATCTGAATATAAATATCTGATCAAAAATGAAAAAAATATTTGTGGAAATGCTGCAATTTACAGATTATTGACTAACATTCTGTTCAAATTTTCTGAGAAAATTCTATTCTAAATCATAAGCAGACATTTGTTTTACAGTTGTTAAAGTTTAATTAGAATAGTTCAAAGTTTAAATGCCTAATTTGTTGTGTTGTTTTATGAAAAATCTCAGATTTTCGAAGTTAAAATTCTGATAGCGCAACATGTTGATTTTTTTGTGTGAAAACTTTGCTCTTCATGCACTATGTACTCATTTTATGCTCACTAGCAGACAATTTTCATGTTGCTGCATGTCCAGTTTATTAGAATCAGTTAACTTTAAGTGGAAGAACTGTGTTCGCAAATTGCAGAGTTTAATTAAAATGAAATTGCAGCAAATTCTCACATTTGACAAATTAGAAACAGTCAGTTTGGCATTTTTTCCATGAAAACTCCCTTAACTGATTGAATAATCAACTGACTATCAGCAGCAAAGCACCACATTTTACATGTTCTTCATAAATTCTGTGTACAAGACTCTTAATTTGTAAAGTACCTGTAGTTATACCTGTCAAATAACTGAACAGGAGCAACAAAAATGAAGCAAAAATCCCTATGAGATGTTGTGGAGCAAAAAGCAGTTAAAAGATAACATATTTCACTCGTGGCTCCCGTAAATTAAAGTAAACTTGCTCAGACTGAACCAGCTACAACAGTAAAATGCTACATCAGTCTCCGTGTACCTGAGAACATTCGTATTTTTCTAGACTGAAGAGTTTTTAGTTTTGGAACTTTTATCTAACATTTCTACAAAGTGGTGCCTCTGCGTCTATATAAGCAACAAAATACAATAGTTCCTCCACTGTTGCCTAGAAGTTCTTCAAAACTTCACTAAAGCACAAACCCCAAAACTTTTTCTCTCTACTTGCAGTTAAAAATACAACACTGGGCATTTCATAACTTTGTCCGAAGACAAAGCCACAACTTCCCAGTTCTGGCCCATGGATGGAAAGTTGTTCTCACATGAGGAGAAGTAAGTTCCACTGCTGTTCTGGGTTAAGACATTCTTCTCCAAGCCCAGCCCTCCAGCACTGCTGGACATATTCCTGTGATTTGATCCGCTGGTTCCCTCTAGCAACGACAAGACACACAGCAAAACACGGAGACGCTCTTACTCATCGGGGTACTTCCTTCAGAGCTATAATTACTGCATTACACTTTTAGTTTACAGACAATAATCAAAAGGCAAACATGACTGGAAGACAGAAAAGACTCACTTGGTGGGAGAGAAGTCAGTCTGGTTGTGGTGGTTACGGTTTCTGTCACAACTGGTGAAGAGAAAAATGATTATCCCTGTGAACACTGAGTTTCTGTTCATCCTTGCTTCAAGCTGGCAGTCGTTTCTTCAAACTGCGTTCTTCAAACTTTGACATGTTAATCTCAGCTAACAGACTGGAGGAATCTTTACACGTCTAGATCTGAATTCATGTCTCAGAGATGGTGCTAAAGTCGAAATGCCAGTACAAATAAAAACATTTTTAAATACAGTAACTAAGGACTTATTGAAAAGGAATGATGGTTTTTATTTTGGTTTTGGAACGGTTATAAGAAATATGATTGTGTTGCCAGGTTGGTGTTTATCCTCAACCAGCAAGACAACCCTTTAATAAACTGTTCAGTTAAAACGCATATCAACAACTTAAGATTTCTGAGAATTGTTAGAAAAACACTTCAGTGATGAGTATTCTTTTCAGAAATTAAAGAAAAATTGCAGCACTTTGTATTGATTTTCTAACATTATCAACTGCATACTGGACTTTGTGAATGACTTGACTATTGACATCAACTAGAGAGACTTTTCACACAACCGTGGCTCTTCTTGGTGCCTTAAAACAGATTTTTCAAGTTTTAAATGATTTATTAACCATTAAAAAGCCATTAGTTGGACTTTAAGAGCTTTTTTAAAAATGTAATTATCAATAAACTGGCGCCAAAATGTCTGAACACTAAATTAAGTGAATCTGTTGAGGCAGCTCAGTTTGTTGAGTTCAAATCTTGTCAAAATCTCGTAAATCACGAGCTGCAGGAGATGTTCCAAAACTGAATATATAGAACAAAATATCAGACAAGTATTTATGACATGTCAGTCTTTTCTGGGGGCGTCGTGGTTTTGATTTTTACCGACAAATGCTTCTCAGTGCAAGACTCATTTATTGGAAGTTCCCAGAAACTTTGTTCTGAGGCTTTTATCTGCAGATACTAGTCCTGAGGGTTATTTAATAAAGTGTACAGCTAAATAATCTCCATGAATGATCCAGAAAAGTTTCAGTAAGTGGATCTTTGTGCTAAGATTTTTATTTTCATCATAAGACTTTTTCTAATGTCCTTAATGGACCTTCAGTCTCAACTTGGGTTTTCTTCTTTCACATGTTCTCACTTAGGCCAAAAACTTTCTCCACAAGTCAGCATCTGCTCCTTTTGTTTTATAGCAGATGGAGGCAAGAAGTGAAAGTTTTTACAAGATTAAAAAAAGAAAATCGTTCAATTAAAGTTTGTGTAATTTATGGGTACAGATAATTGGTTCTAATAACACCCCTCTTCAACCGAGAGGCGTTTTGTTCTCTAGCTGCAGCCTGTTGAGTTTTACTGGCTTCAATTGTAGATCATTTAGATTCTACTTAGATTTCATGCTGCCTCCTCACTCCTGTTCTCCTTCCTTTTAGGGTTTTCTATGTGTTTCAGGGTGAGGGCTAAAGACTGATTGTTCTGCTGCTGTTCCTTGACTCTGAAGAAGCCTCCAACAAAACATAAGCGACAAGAAGCATCTTAAAACGTACAAATTTGGCTTTTTTTTATGCTCCTCCAAAGTACATTATCTTGTCTGTCTTTTCTGTGAAGCATATTCTAACTACCGGTTTGAAAAGTACAACATAAATTTTAGTTCATTTGGAAGTGACATATAAAATAAGGGGACAGAGTGGCTGATTATATGTTTCTCTCGGTGGGTGTCAAACCTATAATCAGCCTTCATTTGACCTCTCCATCCTTCGTCGTGTTAAAACTCTTTTGGGCCTGGACAAGCTGTGCTTTGACATTTAGCTGTGACTAAATGGAGGAAAACCCGGAGGATGACTTGTATCCTTAGAAATGGAAACTGACACCACTAAAGGCATGCCGTGATGTTAGTGATAATAAGCCCCCAGAGAAGAGAGACACCACCATCACCAGGATGAAGGATTCAAGGAAAACTTTGTACTTTTTGGAGATCTTGAATGCACATTTAACTCCACAATAATCTGTCATGAAGGTCTAAAATGAGAAATCTGATTTTTTACATCTCTTTGCCACAATGAGATTTGTGGAAATGAGAAGTTTCTGCTTTTAGCAACATAAATAAAAGTAAATTCAGGAGTTTTGGTTGCAGATTTCTCTCAGATACACTCATAACTGTGTTTTTCATGTGTGTTTAAGTTGAACCGACCCTTTACCTCATGTTTGTTTTTCATCTGCAGTTTCAAAACTTGAGGAATAAAATGCAAAATTCTCACCCCTCTCTCCCGAGATGTCCATCTGCCTTGTTAACTCGTCCATCCCATCTTATCTGGTGATAAAACATCGACCACGGTCATGCATGTTCTGTGCCAGCTGTGGTAAAACTGAGTTTCAGCAAACATTTGGTGGGAAAAGGCCAAAAAAGTTACGCCTGGAATGACTCGGGTTAAAGGAGAGGCCGCTTGTTTACTGCGCTAATTGGAAGTTTTGTCCCACTGAAGACGCAAACATTTCATCACATCAGTCTCAATAGACACAGTTTTCAACAACCTGCTTCAACAAAGACACAAACTCTGCAGGAAAAAAAAAACACAAAAAACTTCAGCTGCTACCTTATAAGCAACTCTAACGTTTAACTCTCGTGAGATTCCACAAGAAAAGCTATGAGGCATCATCTGTAGATTTCAGCAGACTTTGTATTTACTTTTGTGCCTTTTAAAATGGAACTAACAAAGGAAACAAAAGGAGTACTGGTGGATCAGTGCACAGCTCTGAAAGACCATCCTCACCACACCCTGCCAGCCACAGACCTTTAACTGCATGTGCTTCATCTCCTGCACAACTTTAACATTTTAAAACACCAAAGATATCTCCACCAAGAGCCCCTTCTTTTCCAAAATCACAGCGTCTGCCCTGTAAAATCTTTCAAGCCCTCAGATAATCTCCAGTTATGAGAAAAGCAAACCAGTAATCCTCAGTGAATTCACTCCTCCTGACCATCTCCTTAAAGCTTTTATGAAGTTATCCGATATGAACAACAAATATAAAGGGTGCTGACACATAAAGCTTGATATAGTGGGGCCAGTTCCTGTGGTATATTTAGATGGATGCAAATAGCACGGCAAAAGTGGATGTAAAACTATCCTGAGATCACAGTAACAGATAAGTGATCCTTTAAAAAGTAACAAAAAAATCCCCCCCACTGGATTGTGTAAACAAGCCAAGAAGTGCTTGTAGAAGATTTGTAGGAATATAGTGGACTTAAAGCCATCCAAGCCTATAAAATCAAAAAATCACAACTCTGACAGCCCATCACCAAACTCCCAGAGTGCAGTTTGTTAGTGCAGAGATGCAGCAGCCAGGTGAGAAGAAACATCCAGCATCAACAACTTCTATTTTTTTCCTCCCCAAAGTCTCCAGGTTATTCCAGTGTATATTTCTCAGATCCTACCTTCAGCCAGCTCGAGCAAATCAAGGAGTTCCTCTCAGGATGATCCGCAGGAGGAACAATAAGTTTATGTGAGGCTGACGCGCCTTGCAGGGATGTTCTTAAACTCCTCGGTCCTTTTGTGCCTTTTCGCTCAACTTTCCCAGGCAAGTCAAAACAGAGATTTGGGCACCGGTCCCAGCCGCGCCCATCAGCGCTGCAGCTTGGCAGGCAGGTGTAGCAGACGGCACGGAAAGCTGAATTTTAAAAAAGAAAACAGCGCCTGAGGGAACCAATTAAGCCGTCAGTCTCAGCCCCGCAGACACAGATAGTCGACTGTAGAAAAGAAACGTGATGAACTCCTCCTGCTTCTTCTTCTGCTGCTGCTCGCTGCTTTGGTCACCACTTTTCAAAACTTTTGGGGGAGGAGGTGGAAAAGGAGTGATTTGGGAGGTGGGATTTCTTCCTTTCTTTTCTTTTTCTTTCTTTCTTTCTTCTGTGGACAGGAGCGCAGCTATTTCAGGGTCCGCTGATCTATTGCGCGCAGCCAATCCATCCTGTTGCAGCTGGATCACATCTGGCGCACATATTGGAAGAAGGAACACAGATTTTATTCCATACAATATGGTTTCAGCCACTGTGTTATTGCATAACCAAACTGCAGTTTTTTTTCCTCACTATGCTCCTCAACCTTTGCACAGATCATCATGTTCCTGCAGCTATCTGAGGATCAGTTTCTGCTTTTTCCTGTTTATTATCCAGATCTGATAGCTTTCATGTGACAGTCCTCAGATGATCCCACGTGCACACCCCCCAAATGAGAGGCCGTTTTTAAAACTGTATGATCATAATAATAAAAACAGAAGTTCCCACTATGCATCCATTCATTTACATTTATGCAATTTCCAGCCAAATTAGATGCTTTTATTCCTCCACTGGCAGCCGCAAGCACCAGTAGGCTCCCTCACCCACCACACCCTGTGCAGACATCCACCCACCCAGCATGACTCACGGCACAGTATGACTCTAATCTGCTCAAATGATGGAAAACAAATGGCCCCAAGGACAGTGAAAACTGGAGGAGGAGCTGCTCCGCTCACATCTATGTGCGAGTTTGAATAAATCTTAACGGAAAGCAACGGACTCCGGGAGGGTGGGGAGGAAAAAAAGTACAAGAAAAGAAAGAACTGACTTCCTTGTGAAGATTTTTCTTGGATGAAACACTCTCCAGTTTGTATTGAGGCTTCTCCTGATAAGGCTTCATTATTTCTCCAGAATGAGGGCTTCAAAAGAGCTTTAAAGAAGCGCAAATAGTCAAACACTTGTTAATCATTCAGGGTTTAATCAAGATAATGTGTCATGAACACTAATGATTCTTTGTAAATATTCATGGCAGAATGTTGTAGAGAAACCACAAGTTTTCCCCGGGTAAAACAGACAACCTGGTGCTACAATATCAGCCCTGACTGAGTAAATACTTTGGGGAACTGTGGGCTGTGTGGGAATCTGTTGCTGAAATGGCCTGCAGGCATGATTTCTCTTCAGCTAGTTTATTGTTAACCGTAAAAGATAATTTATAGGGAACAGACACGTTGGATATAAAGCTCAAGTTTATCATTTCAAGTAGGTAACTCTGTGTATGGAGTTAAACTTTTTGCTATGATAAATAAATTCCAGGAGCACACTTTTCTCCTGAGAGAAAGTGCAGACACATTTTGAAGAGTGTGTAACTATTTATTTTTAAACCTGTGTTGATCTGATTTGGTTTGCACTTGGAATAGTTTCGAGGTGAAACAGTAAAGTTTGAAATAAGCAGTTATTATTTGAACACTGACGCATTGTCAAAGTAAATAAAGTTCTGTTGCTGCTTTTCTTTGTCCCCTATTATAGTAAACTGAACATATTTGGGCTTCTGAGTCCTAATTAGACAAAACGTGCAAATTGTTACCACCAACCCTGGCCATAGGAAACCTAAAAGGATCTTTTGTGACATTTTATAGATAGAATTGTCAATTATAACTATATTTTTATACAAGATAGATAGATAGATAGATAGATAGATAGATAGATAGATAGATAGATAGATAGATAGATAGATAGATAGATAGATAGATAGATAGATAGATAGATAGATAGATAGATAGATAGATAGATAGATAGATAGAGTGAGTCAAGGAAAAAATGATCAGACCACCCTTGTTTTCTTCAATGACTTGCTCCTTTCAATGCCTGGTACCACTAAAGGTATAATACCTGAAGAATACAATGAACACAACAAAAAATGCAGCTGATTTCATATTACTTTATGTCCTATTTGACATGCTTAAGCTTCATTGTATTCCCAGGGTAGCACTGCACATGCAAAGGTCTAGAGTGGTTTCCTGCTTACATTCAAGCCGTAACACAACTCAGAAGTTGTGAAACCACATTGGCAGCCATTTTGGCACTGCTGGAAATTGTGAGAGACAGGTCATGAAAAAAATGAAGATCTCCAAGACAGCCGTTCATTACACCAAGAAAAAACAAGCCCAACATGGTATTACCAAATTGCTAGCTGGTCGCAGCAGGAGACGTCTTTGTACCCCACGAGATGACATGCGCTCATCTGTTCCTATGTCAGGAATTGTCGTCAGACCTCCAAGGACCTTAAAAATGAGTGGGCACTGTGGAGAAATGTGACTTGTCCAGCAAGGACAGTTGGAAACCGACTTCTTGAAGCTAGTCTGAAGTCACACAGAGCAGGAAGAAGCCCTTCGCCAACGAAAGGCAGAGGAAAGCTTGGTTACTCTTTGCTGGGATCAAAAGGATTGGATTGTTGATGATTGGGCTAAGGTTCTCTTCAGTGATGAATCCAATTTTCAATTGATGCCCACTCCAGCCAACTTACTGGTTAGGAGGAAGCCTGGAGAAACCAACAAACCAGACTGTCTGCCCCTGCAGTAAAACTTGGGGGTGGATCAGAGACCATCTGGGGTTGTTTCAGTTTGGGTTGAACAGGGCAAATGCAATTGTGTGAAGGGCAAATGCACCAGGTCATGTACAGGGCTACTCTTGAAAACAGTCTTCTTCCGTCAGCTGGAAAACTCTTTCCTGCCTCGAACGACTGGATTTTCCAACAAGACAATGTCCCTTGCCACATGGCAAGGTCAGTTAAAGCCTGGATTGAGAACCAGAACATTGGAACCATGCCTTGGCCTGCTCAATCACCAGATCTAAATCTATTTGAAAACCTGGGGAAAATCATCAAACACAAAATGGAGAGCCACAAGCCCAAAAACACAGCAAATGTGTTAGAATTAGTGCAACAGGAATGAGCTGCTGTGACAGCAGAACAATGTCAGAAGCTGGTGGAGAGCAGCCAAGATGCATGGCTGCAGTCATCAGAAACAATGGTTATGAATGTCTAAAAGCATTATTTTTGGCAGTACAATTCTATAGCTACTGATGTAAGAACTTAAGTGATTTTGGTTATTATCAAGAAAACCATGGAAAATAGTTAGACATCACCTCTTAAACTCTTATGAGCTATTTTTGGTGTTATCATCATATTTGCCCAAACAAATATACCTTTAGTGGTACCAGGCATTAAAATGAACAAGAAATTGAAGAAAATAAAGGTGGTCTAATAATTTTTTCCATGACTGTATGTGCAGTTTTGTTATTTTCCTCATTCAGACTAATCTGTGCAATATCTGGATGTCCACATATATATTTATGGAAGAATCTGTACAATATCAACAATACCAACATATATTTCCTGTTTTGTTTTTTGCATTATCTACCGATGTTCCCTACACTTTTGCAAATTTCCTTGCTGATCTAATGGATTAATAAATATTTATCTTATCTTATCACTGGTCAGTTTTTGTGTTGTGTTGGCTATTTGAAAACACCGTTTTTGAAAAAACACCATGTAATAAGCTGCCTGCTCCAACTCCTTTCCCATAGGAAACTGTACAAAAGAGGTAGAAAAAATATATATAGGGGTTTGGTTTTAGAGGTCCTGACTGCCAAGTATAAGAAAGTTTGTGTTAGTAAAATAGATTCTGTGTAATTAGGACACAAGCCATAAACAATCTAGTTACTAAATGGTCAGTTAACTGGGAAAATAATCAGAAGAGTCACTGTAAGTTAAGTTACAACACAAAGAGCTTCAGCACATAAAGAAGCACATACGTGACAAAACGAAAAGACTGTTATTTCTGAAGGGAATGCAGGTTTTGATGGAAGCGGTCAGCACTTCCCTCTTTGACCATGAAACAGTCCAGATCTCTCATTCAGAGGGGAACATTCGGAAAAGCTGTGCAACAACTGCAATCATCCAACTGGCCCAACAATCATTAGGCTGAAGGTCAAACTGCTACTGCAAAAGGGCTTTATTTTTAAATCCTAAGTTACAGGCCTTTTTCGTAGCAGAAATATTGCCATCTTACGGTAAAAAAATAGCACAGGTGTAATTATTACAGTTACTGATGCTGAGCTCCATTTAGCTGCACATGCTGAGTCACTGTCACACTGTCTACATTAATTATATTAACAGCCACCGTGTGTTTCTTATTATGACAAGTCAGAATGTCTCCTGTGAAGAACGTCTCTCATATCTAACACCAAAGAACCTAAAAAAACTCAACTTTGCCACGTGCCAGTTGGTTTTCAGTGTCTTTATTTGCATTTTCTATGATTGTGCACCAGCGACAAACACTAAAGCAGAAGCTGCATTTTGAGGAAATTTTGTTGCTGTGTCTTACAGATGATGGAAAACTCTCCTTTACAGGGCTTTCATTTGCAGATGAGACACACTGGCACCATTTTAAAGGGAAAACTCCAACACCGCAACAGTAGATTAGATAGAGTATCATGTGGAAATTAAAATAACCTGCTAATCCAAAAATACAAACCACCTTCTCAGCCAAGAAAATCAAATGGCACCACTGCAGTCTGTGCATGCGATAATCACATCTCCTCCAGTTGCAAAAGGAGGGGAAAAGCTGAATCTTCCTCCCAACATATTGCTTAATTGCCAGAGAATACCACAATAGATATAAAGCAGATGATAGTGTCTCACCGCTGACCTATATATGTGCATTGACAGGATTTAATAGCCAGAAAAAACACGGCACGAGGTCATATTTTTGAGTGCTTGGCATATATACCTATGTTTCATGAAAGACCTGGCACCTCCACTCACTGTCTCACATAGCCTCTAGATTCTGTAAACCCATACTATTGCTATACCTCATGTCTTATTCCTGAGCAGGCACCGTATTTTGTGTCAGCTATTCAAAAGATGAAAAAAAAAGAGCATAGAAAACAGTCTCCTGACATACACATAGTAGTTATCTTTATCTCTCAGCCTTGCAAGATTCATCCATATAAAATGTAAAAAATCCCCAGGTCCCTGGGGTGTGTAATATCACACTGCCAAGTGCCGATGTTCAAGTTCAAGCAGGATCACGTTTTAATTCACACCTTTCACCCCACAGCTAAAGAAGGACAGAAATTTTTTTTTAAAAAGAAAAAAAAGACATCAGCACAAGTTTGAAAACAACCTCAAACAACCGAGGGCTGGATCAGGCTGGAGGGGTTATAAATAAGTCCCTTAAATGTGGTGAATCAACTGATGAGAAGAGCTGAATCACAGGATGACTTGACCCTAGTAACGGGGGTAACAAGAAACAGTAAAACTGACCACAAGCCCACAAATTCACCTCTGCTTTCTGCCACTGTTACACACAGAAGTATCTCCATTTCTTAAACAGTCCTATCAAATAGTGTCTCATCTTTTTTTAAAAAAAACTAATTCACTCTAACATGCTTATTGCTATTATTTGACTGGTTTGGTTGTGGTGTATTGAACAGTAGTTTGTAGGCTATGTGTAATTTTTTAAGCTCAGAAACTGTCTGCTAATTTCATCACAGGCACCACAAAAGTCATTTGGTAAATATAACTTTACGAAAACTAGAAATAAGAGGTAAAAGAACCATAAAGAAACGGTGTGCGTTTGAGCAATAACATGAAAACATCTGCTTGTAAAGTTAGACTTTTGGGCCACTGACAACTACACATCCCAAGATGCTGTTCGGCAAATACGTCATCGGATTCTGCCCAATCGCTGAGGTCGAAGGTTTTGTGCCGCAAAAATACGGAAAAACAAAAATGTCACATCGCTTGAAGTTTTATGTTTTACTCAGCGTTTTGTGAAAACAGCAAGAGTTGGCTGCTTGGTGCTTATTGCGACAGCGTTTAAGAAAACGCTTCTAAGTTTCTATGATAGTCTGGGGTTTACAGCGGCGTTTTTCGTGTTTGTTGAAGCACAGATAGGTGATTAGCTATTGCCTGTTTGGCTAACTTAACATAGAGAGCCAAACTAAGTTTAACTGCGTTAGTTTACATGAGTCACGGCAAGTTTCACCGATGGAGATCACTCCTAAAGCAGCCAAATTAAAGTCTTCTTCACTCTGTTACTCAGCAGAGTCGAGCCCTTGTGAATATAAGGAGGAAAAGGTAAGTTTGTGCTGATTGCTTGCATAGTCTCTTACATAAATCTGCTAAAGCATGTTGACTAACTTTTAATACTCTCGCTTGTCCGTACGCTTCCCTTGATGATTCATTTTTCTCTGTTGTCCCACAGCAGCATCCAAAGCTGAGTGATTCCCTGAAGGAGAGGCTGAAGAGATCAAGGCGCTCCTTCACTTCGCCCCTCTCTGTGGCTAAACGCCTTTGTGTGGATGAGGAGGAGGAGGATGGCCGACAAGTTTCAGCAGATTCCCGAGAGACCGTTAATAATCCCTCAATCATTACGCACGATGGTGATGTAAATAGAAATGAGGCGAAATCAGGGAGTGAAAGGTTTTCTGGACCAGTTCCTGAACCAACACATCTCCCCACTGAGGATTTTGCACAACAACTTAAGAAGGAGGTCAAAGACAAAATGGAGATTCTACGCAGGCTGAAGATGGTGAAAATGTACAGAAGCAAGGTATCAGTTACATTTAAATTAAACCAAATGGGATTTATGTTTGGCTACCTAGAGTAAAAGTGGTGCTTTTTGTAACACATTTCCCATCTTTCTCCCCAGAATGATTTAACGCAGCTCCAAACCTTGATTGAAAAGTGGCGGAGTTGTGCTCAAGCTGCCCTGTATGAGCTCCAGTCAGATGTCCCCATAGATGGACGAAAGGCCGACCTGTCCGAGCTTATTGACCTCTTCGGTCTGGATGACGGCATTCTGCACTTTGATCGCACAGAGGAGGACTTCTCTACCTGATACTATGCTCTGAAACACATCATTTGTACAATGAGTTTATGAAAATACTACAGAGGAAGAGTCACATTTCAAATATCCTCAGTTAACAGTTTTACTTGTTGCTGCTACAGTTTTCATTCACAGCTTAAGTTGCACGTGTCATGTTCAGTTTTACTTGCTAAGAAAAATGTAAATAAATTAGTTATCTGTTGAACTGAAGTCTTTGTTCAGTGGTGTTTCAGCTGATCCAGTGAGGGAAAGTTCTTCTTTCTCAGACGCTCAACCTCTGCCCAGAGGAAATCCAGGTCTTCTGCCTGCGCTCGGGCGAGGTCCTCCAAGTTGCTCCTCTGAACAATTTCCTGGTACCGCTCTTCTGCTTCAGCTGCCTCGCTGTCCTCTGAAGCTGAACACCAAACAGGCCGTATGATTAGACAGAAGAGGAGGAAATCTCCCCCGGGCAGTGTGTTTAATTATAGCTGAAATGACTGTTTTTATCACCTGTCGCTCCACAGATATGTCTTAACTCGGCCACGGTCACCTGCATGTCAGGAAGCTGCTGTTCGAAAACCAAGTTCTTCTCAGCTTTCATCGCTGCCTGCCTGTTAATCCGTTCAATCTTTTTTATGCGTTGCTGCACGTTATGTAGATGAGTCTGGAATTGAGAATAATACTTATATTAGTTGAACAACACAGAGCTGATTGATGACATCATTAATTTTTCTGTTACCTTATTCATTAAAGCTATACTTTTCTCCAAACTGGAAACTTGCTTGGACATGCGAATGTCTTGAGCCGTCCTGCTGAGATACTGGAAAGAAAAGGGAATAACTGGCTTGTATGAGGCGAGAACTGAAAGATTAGCAACACAAAGGGAATTCTATCTGCTCTTGATCTTTTGATGAGTGATCCCATAACAGTTTTGGAAAAATACCCTTCATCAGAAAATGTTCAGGATCACTCGGGGTGGATTTGTTTATCTTCAAAGTTATTCTCTCAGTGGCTCGAACAATGACAGGAAGCTGACAGCCACACCACAGCAGCACTACCTGGCCCTTTTTACTGTAGGAAACTGGCACTGAGGCCTGGAAACACATGTGCCATGATAACCGAAACGTAAAAGAATAAGATGAGTTGCACGTTTTCATTTCTCAACCCCACAGTGATTTTTTTTTAATATTACTAACTCATGAAATCTTTTGTGTTTTATGATGTGTGTTATGGGGTTAATGGATTCTTACTGTCAGTTTTTGTGGTCTGTATTTAATTAAATTGATTATTCACGCCTTAGATCAACACTCGAAGCCAAATGAAGCACATAAGATTTCATCTTCCTTGTATGTTGAAAAAGGAAAACCCGAAACAACAGAATAAAGGCAAAGACAGAATCATCTTTCAACTGGACTGCAGCTACTGGCTAAGGGTTTTAAAAGGTAAAAAGAACAAAACAGGGTGCGGAGCTTGTGTGAATAGGGCGTGTGTCTTCTATAAAAGCTCTCCCATCTGTACTGGAGGATGGTAACAATTTTCTGCTTGCAAAACATCTGACCCTGCCAAAACCAAAATACCTGCCTTGATATCATCGACTGAGGTTTGGCCAGAAACGCATGACGGCCTAATCTTTCACCCCAAACACAGAGATTTTACTCATATTTCAAGCACATGCTGAACTTTGTGAAAACTTCTGACGTATAATTAGCATATCAGAGTCATCTAGGGTGAGATGTGTTTACTATGCTGGAGCTTTGTTATTAAAGAGGCATTTGGATAAGAAAGAAAGAGAACGAGTGATAGGATGTGTTAGAATCCACATTACAGTCATGTCCTGTTGGTCCGCCAACAGTCGTAGCATCTTGATGCCTCTCGCTTTCTCGTTGAGATCGTCTATCTGCTTCCTCATCACCTTGTGCTGCCATTCCAGTTGGATCATGCCCTTACGGACATTTTTGCACCTCACCATAGAGGCGATCTTCTGCTCTGCAAGCATCTGATTAAACAAATAAACATAATTTGACACACATATTAACCACTAGACAGAAAATAATTTGCTAGTGCTGCATTTACATTGCAATTTAAGTTTATCTAGTGTATTTTTGTGCATGGATCTATCATAAGAAGGTAAGTCATTGTTTTTAAGAATCTGTTTCGTAATGAGTGTCAGTCTAACCCTGATTTCTTTTCTGAGGTCGTCCACGACGCTCCTATGGTAAAGGATGAAGTCAGTGCATTCAGCAGTCAGGTCTGTGGTGGACACCTCCACCTGGCCCTGTTTTAGTATGAGCTGGACCATAGTGTCCATCAGGTTTTGGTTCTTCTCTTTATGCAGACTAAAGTAGAAAAGACAGCAAACCACTAAAAGATCATTCTTGAATGACTGTATTTGAATATATCATCCTTTACTGTTGATGCAGGTTAAAGGGGGTGAGACAAGCTGTCATATTGTGACTTGGAGTGTTATTTTGTCATGTTTTGTTTATTACAATTTCTATTACCTTTCGAGTGCTTCTGAGAGATTTTTAGTTTCCTGTTGGGCCGCTATAACCTCATCTCTCCTCCTCTGTAGGAACGCCTGCATCTCAGCAAGAGTCAGAGCTCTCATTTTAACCTGCAACAGATGCGACCAAAAGTGACATGAGAGATACAAAAACAGAACAAAACACATAAAATAATTGCCTAAATCTGTTTACCAGTTGGGTAGAACTAAAAATCCCAGTCATTGTGTATAAAATGTTATCAGGCTTTGTTATGTTACATTAGTTCCATATCTGTATATATTTTAGTAGACGAGCAATGTTTCTCTGCGTTTCCAATGTTTCTCCTCTCGGTGTCCTTGTATTACCTTTTGCTCGCTCTCTACTTTTGCTCTGCGGATATGACAGAACCTCTCCCAAATCCATGGTTTCAAGCCCTCTGGTATATTTTCAGGAGCATCCAGCTCCTCCATGGCCTTAAGCATTTTGCTGAGCCCATCAGGCGCCAGAGAACCACACAGACCAGGCTCTTTAGACAGTTTGGAGGTGTTGTCGGTCTGAGTCCTAATCTTTTGCACCCTGAGGCATAAAAAGACTGTCTACAGAAGGTGCTAAATACTTTATAATTAGTGCATATAAAATCATGTAATTTTTATACATATGAAGCTGTGAGTCAGCTGTTTGACAAACCTGGGTCTACGTTTAAACAGCTTATAGAGAGAATCAGCCACTTGGTCTGGTACATCAGGGAACCCCCTTTTGAAGTCTTTGTCTAGAAGCTTAGGAGACATTGATGTTATTATTTTTTGCACACTGTCATTTAAAGTCATGATGATTCTAACTTTGTATCAGCTCACTTTGTCCTCCGCTACAAGGTTGTCATAAGCCTCGTGAAACGACTCTACTTCATGTTCATGTCTCTTTAACTCCTTTCCAGTTTCATCCTGTCAGAGAAAAACGTCAAAGAAAGAAGCATGTACGGGAAATGATCTTGAAGTCAAACAAATGAACGTGCCACACAGGTTGGTGCTTGCAAAACACGCCTGAGCGATGGGAAGATGTTGAACCTGAATTTAGATGGACACTGCTGCCATTTTATCACAAATAACAGATTCTAAAGCTGGCAGCCATAAATTCCAAAAGCATTACTGTGCACGAGTTCTCTGACCTTGTATGCCAACATTTTTTCAAGTTTGAGCTTGAGCTCCTGCTCTCGATTTGTCATCTCCTCTTCTATGAGAACTGAATCAACAAGATGGGTAATCTTGAGCTCTTCCTGTAAAATGCAGCAAAAAAATAATATTAAGCAGGACTTTTTAAGCTGCTTAAAAAGGCCTTTTTCATGTATACGTGTGTATCTGTGTGCTGCCTCACCTGGTATATAGCTACTGTATAGTTTACTTTCTTCTCCAACAACTTTGTCAAAGTTTCATCAAACTTTTCAGCCGCATCCTTAGTAGAGTCTTGCAGTTTTTTCATTTCAATTTTCAGTGCCTGCAATTGCAGAGTTCACATCATCACTGATCAGAACTTTATAATATTTCTAATCAACCCAAGACAGGACTGTGACTGCATCCTCTATGATACCTTTTTGTATTTTTCCTTCTCCTCATTGAGGTCTTTGATTTTCTTTTCGTACTCTCTGTAGACTTTTTTCTCCTCCTCACTCCAGTCAGTGTCAGCTTTGGTCAAAACGAACTCAGGCGGAGGTATTTCCTGTGGAGTAAATTCAATAGAAACTATGTGCCCCTTTGTGCTGATTTGTCTAATTCAACTGGCACTGCCCAGAAAAGAATTCAAGTTGAAAAATTAAAACAAGGACTCATTAGATTAAAAGGAGATAATCAAGTGGTTCTTTTTGCTACAGTGACATTCTGAGTTTTGTAAACAGACTGCAGGAGTTAAGGAAGGTTTTTCTTCCACTGTTTTTACAACATCTGTGATCTAATTACAGTCAGGTCCATAAGTGTTACACAGTTTCTGTAATTTTGCCTCTGTACGGCACCACAATGGATATGAAATGAAGCAATCAAAATGTGATTGAACTGCAGACTTCCGGCTTCGATTCAAGGGATTTAACAAAACCACTGCATTAACATTTTAGGATTTACAGTTTTTTACATATATATAAACTCGCCATTTGCACAGGCTCAAACATAATTGGAAAAGTAACATAATTATATAATAAAGCACTATTTTTAATGCTTTGTCACAAATCCTTTTTGTTCAACTACTGCCTGAAGTCTGTAGCCCATGGACATCACCAAATACCTCCCCTGAGATGCTTCAGCAGGCCTTTTCTGTAGCTGCCTTTAGTTGCTGCATGGTTGTGTCTTTACGTGTCCAGTTTTGTCTTCAGTAACTAAAAAGCAGCTCATTGGGGTTGCGGAGGGACTCGGCCATTTAAGAACATTCCATTTCTTTTCCCTTAAAAAAGTTTTGGGTTGCCTTTGTGGTATGTTGTGGGTCATTATCCAGCTGTACTGAGAATTTTGACTGAATCTGAACAGGGAGTGTTGCTGTACACACTTTACAACTCATCCTGTAACATCTGCTAGCAGTGACATCAACAGGAAACACTGGTGACCCAGTTCCACCAACAATCATACGTATATTATTGTCATTGAACCAGCTGAAATTAAATCTGAAAGTCTCCTCTTCCAGTCTGTTGTGGTGATGCACAGAGGCAAAATTGTGATCATTGTGTTGCTGTCCAAACTTTTATAAACCTGACTGTATCTGCAGGCCTGATTAATTGATTAAACTAGTAAGTAGATACGATTTCAGAGAAAAACAATCAAAAAAATGAAGATTTTCTTTGTTTCACCATTTTCAAGATGTCCTTCTTTTTCACTTCAAGCACACCTTCCATCATGTCATCCAGAGCTCTTTCTCTGCAATCATCATCCTACAGCAGAAAGACACAAACCCACCAATTAGGCATAACTGAGCTACTTTTTGTTATATTTGCTATATATTCTGTATAGCACCAAAGCTTAAAACATTAATGTATTTCCTAGATTTTTGGATTGTTAAACGTGCTCTTACTGTAACTGCATATGGAAGAATTTGAAGAATTTCTTAACACGGACAAACAGGGCTTAAAAAACTAAAACATTGCAATAGCAGCATACTTGTGCAGCCAAACGATTTTGCTCATCCAGCTTCCTCCTCTCTTCCTCCTTTTGCTGTTCTGGGGTGAGGTACTTTTCTGCTTTGATCTACAGTGGGACAAAGTTGATATCTCATATGACAGTGACCACAAACTATTTCACATTTCGGCAAGGAAAACAAACAAGCCGCAGAGCAGTTCGGCATGTACGCGCGCTTTGTTTGTTGAACTTTCTGTGAACTTCGTCAACTGATTAGATGTTTCTTGAGGACAGTAACCTCAGAGTCGTCCACGGTGAGCAGCCTCTCTGGCCACTCGCTGTCGGTCAGGCTAGGCTCCCACAGATCCATGTTCATGTCCAGCTCCAGCATCATTTCCCTGATCAATCTGTTCCTGTCCTTCACACGTTTGAGCTCCTGCACCTTCTGCCTGTGCAGGACCTCAAAGTCAGCGTTGAAAGCCGTCTTGATGCGATAAATCACATCCTGCAGTGAGAGACGAGTGAAATTCAGCAAAGAAAAATAATTTATGATCTTTATGACGATAAGTAAGAATTCAAGGTTGGAGGCTATCTTTATTGATGTACTAGGTGAAATTTGTTCTGCAGCAAGAGTTCACATGAATGTCTGAGTCAGTTCTTATACCCACTTATTTGAAGCACTGTCTAATATAAAGGTGTCATGTTTTTGCTGACTTCTGACAGCTTTTGGAACAGGCTCCCACCTGTAGCAAAGTTATCTGGTTGATCCGCTGTTCTGTGGTTTGTAGGCTGAACTGATCGTAGATGTAAGGGTTTGAAAATCCCAGCTGAGAGGAGAAGCTTCCTGTCAGAGCAGCGTTCTCTGCCTCATGACCTTCCCTGCCCTGCTCTTCCTCTTGTGTGCTTTTCTTCAGGGTGCTGAGCTGCAGCTGAAAGGTGGAGAAACAAGTGGGCTGAGATAAACATTGAGCGTTGAATCTGTGGCTGTAAGATTATAAGCTTTACCCAAAGAATATTGCAGTGGAGGAAACTATGGTAACAACTTAGTTTTAGCCACACAGCCATAAATCTCGAACAGATTCTTCACTGGTGGACTGGCACGTGTTCAAGCATTTCAAAAAGCTTCAGCAGTCAAAGGTTAGCCGAAGGACTGTGATTCAAAGCATCAAATTATTTTCCAGCAATAAACTTGTTTTGACTTGAATGGTTTTGCCATAAAATGTATTTTCAGAGAGCATAAAGCTGAAGAGGCTGCGTTGTCACAGCTTTTAGAGAATGTTGCATCGCTTCATTTCTGTGTCACGTTCAAAACAGTAAACATATGGTTTAACTGACTCTAATTCATCACATGTGCTAATCTTTGCAGTGTCAATCAGAATTTAAACCCCAGCCTGTGGAGCAGGTTTGCTTACGGTGCAGGCAGCTTTTTCAAGCTTCCTGATGTTCTCCACCCGGCGAAGGTCCTCCAACTCTTTCTCTGTGTGCTCTTTCAGGGGAAAGTTCTGCACCTCAATTTCAGAGTGAAAGGCCTGTGAGAGACATAGATGATTTAGACAGAAAAGGCCTGCTGTGTTCAGTAAGAAACATAACACTCATTAGCTTGACACCTCAGTGTTTGTCTTACCTTAATGGCTCTGCCTTTGACCTTCACAGAATCCCAGCATTCTCTCTTTAGGATGTCACAGAGGTAACATTTTTCTATAATGTCCCATTCAATGTCAGACTTCACCTGTAAAGTGAGGATATTAAGAGCCAAATGAAAGCAAAATTAAAAATTCATTGCATTTATGTTTGGGTGTGCTAACTACCCTTGTGACCTCCTGCTCCACCATGGCCTCAAGTCTCCTTTGCTCCTCAACATCCAGGTTGAGGTGTTGCTCTGGGAGGTTCTCATTTTCACGTACCATCTCCTGGATCTGACCACACAGAAAACACAGTTTAGGAGTTATATTGTTGTGTGTTTTATTAAATAAAACAGTGATACACATTCAATTTGTTTGTTGAACTGATATCTAATGGTGTATATATTTTTTTTATGATTGACAAACTGTATTTTCAATGTGCAAGAAATCAAAAAACTAGAATGTCAAATGTTCTTGACACAGACTTGACTTAAAATTAAGTAACATTAGTATTGGCTCACATCATTGTTTATATATGCATTGTATAATGTGTATAATTTCTGTTTTTATGTATTTATTACTTCAAATCACATACAGTTTTAGTATTTAGCTCCTGAGTGCTTCAGTTTGAGTAAAAACATGTTTTATTTCAGATTCCCATACGTTACTGTGTGTGTATGTTTTGTGCAGGTACAGGACATCTTATAGATACAGTGCTTGTGTTTTGTGCACAGTTTTTAAGTTTTGCCCTGATAATTTCTTCCTGCTCAAGAATTTAAGAGTATCTTCTTAAAGTAGGATTGAAAAAAAAAAAAACCTTCAGAATGAATAAAACCCACTTACAGCATCACGTAACTCTTTGATGGTTTCTCTCAGGTTTTTCTTCATCTCAGAATATTTCTCATTGTCTTCTTTTATAACCTGTTCACAATATACAGATTGACAAACTGTCGATTCACAACAATCACAGCACCTTGTAAGCAGCAGTAGGTAAAAATAAAAATAATTTTTGAACAGTTATTATAACAAACTGACATTTATGTGTAGCATAAAGGCGGACTGGAAAGTGCCTCTTTCCCACATGTAGTTGCAGAACAAATCAACAATTCAAACACCTGCCACACCTGAAATATCAACTTATTGTTATCAAGAAGCGCTGTCAGGTGACGAAGTACCAGACAGGATTTCACAGATGCTTATCTGCTTTATAGTACCATAGTACCACTTAGTAATTGGTTGACTTTCTCACTCTGTAAGTGGCGATAAATCAAACTGTTGCACAGACCGACTGTGTGCCAAAAACAACACAGCTGTTTTCGGAACAAGATATCACACACAGGTGCAAAAGCGGACTTTCGTAATCCCCTCATCTGCAAGCTCTACAGTTAACATTATCCACATCTCATGCCACCCTCACAAATATCCCAGTGTGTTAGTTACTGACTGCCTCTCGCCTGCTTTCCAGCCAGGTGGGATGTGAAGGTGGAGCACACGGCAGGCTGCTATAACTCTCATCTTGTTCGGTCACATCCACACGGTCACCTCCACTGACCTTCAAAGTGTTGACAGCACATATGGAAAATAACACAGATACATTGCAAAACTGTTAATTTAGTTAATTGTTTATGTATGAGGCAAACTCAGTAAACCAATACAAGATTAATACCACTGCTCTAATTAAGAATGCAAGATGTTGGTTGAAAACGGCTCAGAAGCAAACTAATTCACATGTATCTCCTCACACTTCACTTACAATAACAATATAATCTGCTGGATTATTTTTAAGTCTTTAATACAATGTTCTTGCTCAAGCAGTTTTAGAGAGGCATTGCTTCAGTTTTTGGAGGCTGTAATTTGCAGAACTGCTGACTTGTGTTGCATTTTACCAAGAGGTTCTCCAACTACTTTTTTCCACCACAGTAATAGCAGTGAGGAGTGACTAAATTTTAGAAAGTCAGTGTAACTACAGCACTGAGAACATTACAGCTTTAATGAAATGTATTACATGGCAAATGAGCTGCAGCATTTTCTACAGTTGTAATGCACTTTTTCAAAAACACCCACATACTTTGTACACTGTCATGTAGTATTGGTTTACATTTAAATAGAATACAATGGAATATTTCATACCTCACGTTCCTCTGGTTCTTCAGGGCTGTCAGGAGTTTCTTGGCCCCACACAGGAAAGCTGATGAGGACGGGGTTTTCTGCATTGAATATGTTCTTCAAGATACGTGCCATAGATTGACTATATTGAGCAGCTTCATTCCCCTTGCCAGCATCCACGTCTTTAATTCTGTATGGAGTGATGGAAAACAAATACACAATAAAATATGTGAAGGTATTTATTAGTTGCTTTCCTGTGAAAACATTGAAAGCCAACAGAATCTGTTTCTCTATAATTACTGACATCTTTCCCTCATCTGCAGCACTCAGCCTCAAACTCATTTGTTCCTATGGGAATGTGCCACAAACATTTAGTTAGATTTTAAAATACATGTTACTCAAACAGGAGTAAATAGTGTATTTGCTAGGAATCATTTTTAGCTGATACGTATCAGCGGTAGCAGAACTGTGCACATGGGGCCGACTGAAGTAAACTACTGTGCTCACGTTGATCAAAACAAAGGAACACGTGCCAGTCTAACTGATTAATGCATTTATTAGTTTTTGAGCAACAATGGATTTTTGTTACACTGAGGAATAATTTACATCCTGCTTTCTCTGCTCAGACAATATTTAGTCTTTTCTCTAAGAAGAATATAAAATATCACTAAGCGTGTCTTAAACTCCCATATTGCGATCATTGTAAGCAGGCAGTACATCAGTCACAAAGTGAAGCAACAAATGATACATGAAAAAACTAAACTAAAACAATTCCTGGAATAGTAAAACAGCAGCAAAGCGTGCAGGAGCAGGCAGAGGAGGTAGATGTGGAATGTATGTGGGATGTTGCTCAGTGGAAAGATTGTGCTGCGAGTTTTATTAAATCTTTGTCTTCCTGTGAGTTACGGTCATGAATCCCTCGGACCTTTCACTCACAGGACATTAATATATTTGTTCATGACTGTCTCTCACTGCCAGTGGCAACAGAGGAAATGCATTGCTTTATATGAACTACATGAAACTGCAAAGTGCAGCAGTGAGCAACAGTTCCCTCTACTGTTCACAGCTATGAATTATGTAGGCACAGCAAGCTGCTTTACCTGAGACTCGTGCACAAAAGAGAGCCATCTTTGAAGCCAGTGGTGAGGAGTGTGAGGGCATCTGCGGAGAAAGACACACTCCGGACTCCACCAAGACGCAACGAATGACACTGGAGCTCGATGTACCGCTCCTGAAGGTGCAGCATTAGTCCACAGGAAGTTAAAACACGAATCAAAATGTTTACAAGAAAAAAATAATGAAATGAGTTCCTACCATGGAAACAGTTTCTCTAATCCGTAGTAAACCATCTTGGCCTACAGAAGCCAACCATAAGCAATGAGGAGACAAAACAAGAGAGGCAGGGCCCAGCAGATGACCCCTCACTTCCTGGTTTGGTTTCAGCTCGACCACCTGTTGGCTGGAGAAATGGTCTGTGACCTGAAGAGATTAATCAGGGAGCAGGGTACTGGTTTGATATGCATTAAAGATTAAGAACACATACCTTCTCTTACTATTTATATTTGGAAAAACTCACTGTGACGCTTTACAGTATTTTTTTTTTTGTAAAACAAAGAATTCTGAGTACATTAGACAGCAGCAAACCTCAGGAAGCTGAAATCGCTGAAGTGTTTTGTTCTTGTGGCAGTAAGCGAAGACTTCACTGACTCCCAGAACACAGGATGTAAGTGGATGATGCACTTTGTATTGAAACACTTTGAGGAAGCGAGTGGACAGACATCCATGTCGATCTACACAATCTGTACCTGCAGGACAGTAGAGGCACACTGTAACATGATGGGAAGCAGATAAAAGATTCTAATTCCACACATCTACATAGAAGCATTCCTACTGAGGGTTTGTTCAGAAGCTGGTCTTTGTGCTTCCGTTTGCACCATAGCAGTGCTGTGTCACATAAAATTGCCAATAAAACATCTCTATAAACGTTGTTACAGTATACAGTTTGTTAACCACACTTTTTATCCTCAATTGTTGTGAATCATCACCAGTGCTGCTACTGGTGACTTTAACAACCTATCAGCTTTGATTATCACATAGATGGTACACCAGAGTCATATGTTTAAGTTATATAACTTTTGGGTGGTGCGACTGGCGACTGTGGCCACACCCACGGCTTTGAATATCCACTTTCCTCTAGATATTTCTCTGTGTCATGGTCCGTGCCTTTCAACACACTTTTCCAGGCCACTGTATAAACAAAGGGCATAAAGTACTCAGCTCCTCTTTTTGACAATGTTTAATAACAACAAGTCTAAACATTTGGACACAAAAATGTCCTGGTAAGTACTTGTGGTTGTCTTTATCGAGACAATATTGAAGTCTACTGTTGAAGCATCTCCTCCTCCCAGTAGACAGTAGATAAAGATTTTCTGCTTAAACTTGTCTGAATAGGAAGTAAAGTAAAATACAGGACACCAAGTGGCACGCAAACCTTGAATTTGGTTTAATTCCACCAATCACCTTTCAAAATTCTCCTCGCCTGCAGGAGATGATTCATCATCTGCTCGTTGTGAAATAAATTCTTACCTTTCTCTTGCTGTTGTAAAGTATGCAGTGGACCTCCCTAGTCTCTGTTTGAATTTGTTGAATTGCTTAGTCAACACCTCATGATGTTTATGACTAATGTGTCAGACATAAGAGCCTCATGTTGCTTAAAGCCCCACCAGAGCATCAGATTATCTATTACTCATCGCTCACTCTCTTCCAGATGGATGCCTGGTAATTTTGTGATAACGTGCATTATGATTTCACCTCTTTCACCTTGGAGGACCCTGTACCTGGACCGGCTTACACAAATATAACTTGTGCCAATTTTTCAAATGTTGTCAAGATTGGCACATTCATTGAAGAGGCTGCTTGCTACTGCTATTATAATGTTGATGTAAGATTTGTTGTGTCTAATTTCTGTTGCATCAAATTTGGTAGTCTTGCAGCTGAAATTTCTTTAGAGCTGATTCAAAAGCACCAGTGACACTGACTCATGAGTAAAAGACTGTTATTTACTCTCTAATTTAGAGTTTTGTTTGGATAGTTCATTTGTTTGGAACTTCTCCCAAGTGTCTCTCATCATAGAACCCAAGTTTGCTCATGCTTTGTGAGGTGGAAGTTTAAAAAATAACCTTAGGTATAAAGGGCTGGAAACTACTTCTGAGCAATTTCCAAAACGCTTCTAAAAATCTGCAGATTAAGTCTGAAATTCATCGACTCCATCAGTGCTGTACCTGCAAGGTTCCCGGCAGGCAGAGAGAGCACTGTGAGCAGACTGCCTTCCTGTTCTTTGTCCTCTTGTCCAGCACACAGTGCAAGAACATCGACCTTCTTACAGTCGCTGATGTACTGAGTGGAAAGTGACAAAATACGTCCAGGAATAACTGGAAAAGAAAATCACACAATAATAGGACAATACATTGCTATAAATCTATGCATCAGTTCTTAGTCACAGTGAGCTTTGCAATGAATTGCAAGTGAATTAGTATACACAGTAGAGCAGTACATTTTTTCATCTTTGGAAAGAAAGAGGATTTACCTGTGTATCCTATGACTGAAAATGATGTCGAAGGCTTTGCATCAATGACATAAATATGTGAATCTGAGGCAGCGGTGAGAAGGTAGTGACCCTCTTGATCAAAGCTACAAAAGAACAAACACTTTAATTTGCTTTTCTGATCAAAAATAGAAGAGCAGTTGCATTTTCTCAGTGTTGCAGGTAGAAATAGTTCATGCCTTTACTTTAGAAATGTATGATGAGATACTTGGTCACTAGTTTAGTGTTAAACTGAAACTCCATGGTTTCACAGAGATGGAGGATGCTTACACTAGCTGATCCACAGCAGTGTGGTGGAGCTGAACCTGGTGCACCAGGCGAGGCTGCTGCTCGTCATTCAGGTCAATGAAGAGGATGATTCCTGAGGCTGTTCCAACAGCTGCATAATGTGCAATAGGACAGCAGGCTAGACCTGTCACCTAAACAGACACAGATTATTTTTTCACATGTTTAAAACTAAATTCTTTCTCAATATTCTTAAAAATGTATTTGTTTGGTTAATTTAAAGTCATTTCTAAACAACAATCATAGAACCGTTGTACTAAAGTGGCACAATACACGTTCCAAATGTTCATATGTTGTCAATCTGACCTCAGCTTGAAGAAACAGCGAACTGATGCAGATACCATCTGAGGACCACAACTGCAGTTCTCCAGACTCCCTCAATGACTACAACAGGTAAAAACACAAATATCACAGATACTGATCTAAATTATATATCATTACATCATTGCAAGACACTGTAATTGTTGAGTAACACAAATGCCTTACCACACAGATATTCCTGTCAGTGTGCAACAAAGCTGCTGTCACAAAGTTTCCACTGAGAACATCCAGGACCTTCACAATCTCATCTGACTGGGCTGAGTTCAGCATATAGATCTGCCCCTGAAGAACAAGAGGCCAGATTTAGTTTTCAATGTGTCTTTTCTCTCAAGTAACCAGGGTTTACTCATATAAGAAAACTTCTGAAACTCCCCAAAAAAGTTTCAGGGAGTACCAGAGAAAGATATCAAATGAATATATATTTTTAACCAATTTTATTAAGTGGAGTTTCATTTACTCAAGCATAACATACATTTTAGCACATAAAATGGTCAGAAATAACAGGAAAATGCATTTCTGTCATTTAAGGTCATGCAGACTCATTCCATTTACTTTACTGCTGTGCATAGTCATCCCCCAAAGGCAGATTCTAAACCATGTTATTATTACATGGAAAACTATGCATACGCTATGATATATTTAAGTACTCACTGATTTAGAAGATAAAAGTAATGTCTCCTGATCAGGGAAGTACATCACAGTGGTGACAGGTCTTTCCAGTTGCCATGTTCGTGTAATGTTGACCTGAGTTCCTTTGATCTGCAGACAGTGCACCCTACTCTCCTGTAATAAATATGCATTTTAAGGTGCATTTAAGTGAGATTAATGGAGGATCCGTTATGTCTGAAGAGGTCATACAGGTGTTAAAAGGAGCATGGGTTTGTACCTTCCCTACAGCGATCAGATTGTTCTTATTAAAGGTTAGGCTTTGAAAGCTGCTCTCTTGGAGTTCAGAGGTGGCATCTGCAGCTGAACAAAAACAAAACACAAAGAGCATGTCAAATGTTGTTTCCCATGCCAAATAAAATTAGGCAACAGAAATATTTCCAGTGACTTTTTACGTATCTACCACATCCCAGTGTTCATGTTTGTTTACTTGTGGGGTTGAAGAGAAGTGAGACAGAAAGGCTTTCTGGATCAACAAGGAGCAGAAAGCCCTCCTCACAGCCCACATAAAGCTCTGATGTGGCTGTCCAGCAGATGGCAGAAGGAGTCAGTCTGGCTCTGGTACAAGGTTTAGTCTGTAGAAACACATGGGGAGTTGGGTAACAGTTTACATTTTGTCTTTGTTTTTCCCTGACTGATAGTTTCTCCAACAAACAGATTAATCGATCTAAAAACATGGCTGCTTCACAAGCATATACAGTTTTCAAAGTATATTTAGTGAGTGTAAAAATGTCAATAACAATTCTTTGTCTCCTTTGAGATGTAGGAGGCATTTCTGGAGCAAAATCAGTTTGTTGCTCACCATGTGAAGGGTGGGTGACAGTCTCTCAATAATGGACCCATCTTTTGCTGGAAACTCTATCGTACTGCAATACAACAAATACGACATACACATAACTAATATTGTCTGACTGCTACACTTGCTGCTTATGAAGTTAACTTTATCAACTAATTCACATCCAATGCACAGAAAATATCATGTCCATGACTGTAGATTTTAAGTACATGATTGTGCAGCCAGCTGTGCTTTACCTTGGTTTCAGGACATGAAAGCTGGCACTCTTCTCAATATTCCAGACAGTGAGGGATGTAGCACCCAAAGCACAAAGCTGGTACCAGTTCAAAGGGTTGAAAACCAAAGAAATGACATCTTTTCCATCATGTGGTTGTGTACAAAGTGACTCAGCATTTTCCCAGTTCCTGCATTGCACAGTCATGATTACAGTGACAAAGCTGCTCTGCCTGAATAAACATAACAGAAGTTAGGTGGCACCCAGAAAAGGTATACTACTGCTTTCAGTGGCTTACCACACTGTAATGGTGTGGTCAGGAAGAGAGGAGCAACAGGCCAAATAAGGACCACCATCACATAATGCCAGAGATGTGTAGTCCAGTTGGGCTGTTCCTACAAAAAGAACCAATTGTGTGGGATTTATGTGAGAAAATAAATATACAATAGAAGGGATGCATCTAAACTAACAAAGAGCAATGCATGATTGCAGCAAATCATAGCTAAATGTATGGTAGCTGCATAGATTTATCTAGTTATCTGACCTGGGAGACAATATCACCTTACCTTTTAGCTCATTCTTCAACTGAAGCTCGGGGAAAATGTACACAAATATAGAGGGGGATAGTTTTTGCTCAGAGAAAGCAAAAATCCCACTCTTGCTGTTAGCTGTTAATGCACCAATGCCTCTGCCAGGACTCTGAAACACACTTTGGGTTTTTGTCTCCATGTTCAGGAAACAGATATGACTCCCACATATGTAACATACTGTTTCATTGTCCACAAAGTCGACACTCTTGTTTGTAAAGCCTTGTATCCACCTGTAGGGAGTTAAAAAAATGCTAATATTAGCTAACATTAGCATCTACGGGCTTGTGTATGGGAATTGTACCGAAATAGTAAAAAAATACTAGATAGGGGCAACTGGAGCGGCACGTACCTGACTTCTAAACTTCCAGTTTCGTCCATTTTAAAATGAGCATGTAACTAAATGAAGAGCAAAATAAAATTAAACTGTTTCTCAAACACACAACAAACAAACTAACCAGCGAGTCCTTGCATATCCATAGTAACCGCAAGATACCATTCTTAGATGTCATTGGCTGGAACTCGTGATGGTCCTCTGATACCCGAGGCTTCGACACATGCGCTGTAGCTCATGAAGCAAACGTATCGAGCCACTGTACCGAGGCTTGGTTTGGTCACGTGACTCGTGACGTTTGAATCACTTCAGTGACGTTTGAAGCACTCAACTGCTTCGAATCACCTGATTGGTTCGGTTTGTTATGTGAATCACTCAGCGGGATCGAGTGTTCCGGGATAGGAGATCCCTATTTAGTGTTGTTCATTTGAATTGTTTTTCGCAGAATAGATTGTTTTTTTTGCTGTTGTTTTTGCTTTGAGAGTTAGAGTTTGTTTTGAGAGATAGATAGATAGATAGATTTTATATATATATATATATATATATATATATATATATATATATATATATATATATATATATATATATATATATATATATATA